>NW_026652286.1:71564670-71654959 GCF_009828535.3 Hylobates moloch | reverse complement strand
ATTGCCTAGGTTTTCTTGTAGGATTTTAATGGTTTTAGGTCTAACATTTAAGTCTTTAATCCATCTTGAATTAATTTTTGTATAAGGTGTAAGGAAGGGATCCAGTTTCAGCTTTCTACATATGGCTAGCCAGTTTTCCCAGCACCATTTATTAAATAGGGAATCCTTTCCCCATTTCTTGTTTTTGTCAGGTTTGTCAAAGATCAGATGGTTGTAGATGTGCGGTATTATTTCTGAGGGCTCTGTTCTGTTCCATTGGTCTATATCTCTGTTTTGGTTTTTTTTTTTTTTTTTTTTTTTTTTTTTTTTTTTTTTTTTTTTTTTGTTATTTTGGCTTAGGATTGTCTTGGCCATGTGGGCTCTTTTTTGGTCCCATATGAACTTTAAAGTAGTTTTTTCCAACTCTGTGAAGAAAGTCATTGGTAGCTTGATGGGGATGGAATTGAATCTATAAATTACCTTGGGCAGTATGGCCATTTTCAGGATATTGATTCTTTCTACCCATGAGCATGGAATGTTTTTCCATTTGTTTGTGTCCTCTTTTATTTCATTGAGCAGTGGTTTGTAGTTCTCCTTGAAGAGGTCCTTCACATCCCTTGTAAATTGAATTCCTAGGTATTTTATTCTCTTTGAAGCAATTGTGAATGGGAGTTCACTCATGATTTGGCTCTCTGTTTGTCTGTGATTGGTCTATAGGAATGCTTGTGATTTTTGCACATTGATTTTGTATCCTGAGACTTTGCTGAAGTTGCTTATCAGCTTAAGGACATTTTGTGCTGAGACAATGGGGTTTTCTAAATATACAATCATGTCATCTGCAAACAGGGACAATTTGACTTCCTCTTTTCCTAATTGAATATCCTTTATTTCTTTCTCCTGCCTGATTGCCCTGGACAGAACTTCCAATACTATGTTGAATAGGAGTGGTGAGAGAGGGCATCCCTGTCTTCTGCCAGTTTTCAAAAGGAATGCTTCCAGTTTTTGCCCATTCAGTATGATATTGGCTGTGGGTTTTTCATAGATAGCTCTTATGATTTTGAGATACATCCCATCAATACCTAATTTATTGAGAAGTTTTAGCATGAAGGGCTGTTGAATTTTGCCAAAGGCTTTTTCTGCATCTATTGAGATAATCATGTAGTTTTTGTCTTTGGTTCTGTTTATATGCTGGATTACGTTTATTGATTTGCATATGTTGAACCAGCCTTGCATCCCAGGGATGAAGCCCACTTGATCATGGTAGATAAGGTTTTTGATGTGCTGTTGGATTCGGTTTGCCAGTATTTTATTGAGGATTTTTGCATCGATGTCCATCAGGGATATTGGTCTAAAATTTGCTTTTTTTGTTATGTCTCTGTCAGGCTTTGGTATCAGGATGATGCTGGCCTCATAAAATGAGTTAGGGAGGATTCCCTCTTTTTCTATTGATTGGAATAGTTTCAGAAGGAATAGTACCAGCTCCTCCTTGTACCTCTGGTAGAATTTGGCTGTGAATCCATCTGGTCCTGGACTTTTTTTGTTTGGTAGGCTAGTAATTATTGCCTCAATTTCAGAGTCTGTTATTGGTCTATTTAGGGATTCAACTTCTTCCTGGTTTAGTCTTGGAAGGGTGTATGTGTCCAGGAATTTATCCATTTCTCCAAGATTTTCTAGTTTATTTGTGCAGAGGTGTTTATAATATTATCTGATGGTAGTTTGTATTTCTCTGGGATCAGTGGTGATATCCCCTTTATCATTTTTTATTGCATCTATTTGATTCTTCTCTCTTTTCTTATTAGTCTTGCTAGCGGTCTATCAATTTTGTTGATCTTTTCAAAAAAGAAGCTCTTGGATTCATTGATTTTTTTGAAGGGTTTTTTGTGTCTCTATCTCCTTCAATTCTCCTCTGACCTTAGTTATTTCTTGCCTTCTGCTAGCTTTTGAATGTGTTTGCTCTTGTTTCTCTAGTTATTTTAATTGTGATGCTAGGGTGTCAATTTTAGTTCTTTTCTGCTTTCTTTTGTGGGCATTTCGTGCTATAAATTCCCTCTACACACTGCTTTAAATGTGTCCCAGAGATTGTGGTATGTTGTGTCTTTGTTCTCATTGGTTTCAAAGAACATCTTTATTTCTTCCTTCATTTCATTATGTACCCAGTAGTCATTCAGGAGCAGGTTGTTCAGTTTTCATGTAGTCGAGTGGTTTTGAGTGAGTTTCTTAATACTGAGTTCTAGTTTGATTGCACTATGATCTAAGAGACAGGTTGTTATAATTTCTATTCTTTTACCTTTGCTGAGGAGAGCTTTACTTCCAGCTATGTGGTCAATTTTGGAATATGTGCGATGTGGTGCTGAGAAGAATGTATATTCTGTTGATTTGGGGTGGAGAGTTCTGTAGATGTCTATTAGGTCCACTTGGTGCAGAGTTGAATTCAATTCCTGGATATGCTTTTTAACTTTCTGTCTCATTGATCTGTCTAATGCTGACAGTGGAGTGTTAAAGTCTCCCATTATTATTGTGTAGGAGTCTAAGTCTCTTTGTAGGTTGATAAGAACTTGCTTTATGAATCTGGGTGCCCCTGCATTGGGTGCATATATATTTAGGATAGTTAGCTTTTTTTGTTGAATTGATCCCTTTACCATTATGTAATGGCCTTCTTGTCTCTTTTGGTTTTTTTTTTTTTTTTTTGAGAAGGAGTCTCACTCTGTCCCCCAGCCTGGAGTGCAGTGGCATGATCTCGGCTCACTGCCTGGAGTGCAGTGGCATGATCTCGGCTCACTGCAGGCTCTGCCCCTCGGGGTTCACGCCATTCTCCTGCCTCAGCCTCCCGCGTAGTTGGGACTACAGGTGCCCAACACCTCGCCTGGCTAATTTTTTGTATTTTTAGTAGAGACGGGGTTTCACCATGTTAGCCAGGATGGTCTCGATCTCCTGACCTCATGATCTACCCGCCTCGGCCTCCCAAAGTGCTGGGATTACAGGCGTGAGCCACCGCGTCCGGCCGTCTCTTTTGATCTTTGTTGGTTTAAAGTCTGTTTTATCAGAGACTAGAATTGCAACGCCTGCCTTTTTTTGTTTTCCATTTGCTTGGTAGATCTTCCTCCATCCCTTTATTTTGAGCCTATGTGTGTCTCTGCATGTGAGATGGGTCTCCTGAATATAGCACACTGATGGGGCTTGACTCTTTATCCATGTTGCCAGTCTGCGTCTTTTAATTGGAGCATTTAGCCCATTTACATTTAAGGTTAATATTGTTTTGTGTGAATTTGGTCCTATCATTATGATGTTAGCTGGTTATTTTGCTCATTAGTTGATGCAGTTTCTTCCTAGCATCGATCATCTTTACAATTTGGCATGTTTTTGCAGTGGCTAGTACCGGTTGTTCCTTTCCATGTTTAGTGCTTCCTTCAGAAGCTGTTGTAGGGCAGGTCTGTTCGTGACAAAATCTCTCAGAATTTGCTTGTCTATAAAGGATTTTATTTCTCCTTCACTTATGAAAATTAATTTGGCTGGATAAGAAATTCTGGGTTGAAAATTCTTTCCTTTAAGAATGTTGAATATTGGCCCCCACTCTCTTCTGGCTTGTAGAGTTTCTGCAGAGCGATCCACTGTTAGTCTGATGGGCTTCCCTTTGTGGGTAACCCGACCTTTCTCTCTGGCTGCCCTTAACATTTTTTCCTTCATTTCAACTTTGGTGAATCTGACAATTATGTGTCTTGGAGTTGCTCTTCTTGAGGAGTATCTTTGTGGCATTCTCTGTATTTCTTGAATTTGAATGTTGGCCTGCCTTGCTAGGTTGGGGAAGTTCTCCTGGATAATATCCTGCAGAGTATTTTCCAACTTGGTTCCATTCTCCCCGTCACTTTCAGGTATACCAATCAGACGTAGATTTGGTGTTTTCACTTAGCCCCACATTTCTTGGAGGCTTCGTTCATTCCTTTTTACTCTTCTTTCTCTAAACTCATCTTCTTGCTTCATTTCATTCATTTGATCTTCAATCACTGATACCCTTTCTTCCAGTTGATCAAATCGGTTACTGAAGCTTGTGCATTCGTCACGTAATTCTCATGCCATGGTTTTCAGCTCCATCAGGTCATTTAAGGAGTTTTCTACACTGTTTATTCTAGTTAGCCATTTGTCTAATATTTTTTCAAAGTTTTTAGCTTCTTTACGATGGGTTCGAACTTCCTCCTTTTGCTCGGAGAAGTTTGATTGTCTGAAGCCTTCTTCTCTCAACTCATCAAAGTCATTCTCTGTCCAGCTTTGTTCCATTGCTGGTGAGGAGCTGTGTTCCTTTGGAGGGGGAGAGGTGCTCTGATTTTTAGAGTTTCCAGTTTTTCTGCTCTGTTTTTTCCCCATCTTTGTGATTTTATCTACCTTTGGTCTTTGATGATAGTGATGTACAGATGGGGTTTTGGTGTGGATGTCCTTTCTGTTTGTTAATTTTTCTTCTAACACCCAGAACCTTTAGTGGCAGGTCTGTTGGAGTTTGCTGGAGGTCAACTCCAGACCCTGTTTGCCTGGGTATCAGCAGCAGAGGCTGCAGAGCAGCGAATATTGCTGAACAGCAAATGTTGCTGCCTGATCGTTCCTCTGGAAGCTTCATTTTAGAGGGGTAGCCGGCCGTGTTAGGTGTCAGTCTACCCCTACGGGGGGGTGCCTCCCAGTTAGGCTAATCGGGGGTCAGGGACCCACTTGAGAAGGCAGACTGACTGCTCTCTGATCTCAAACTCTGTGCTAGGAGAACCACTACTCTCTTCAAAGCTGTCAGACAGGGATATTTAAGTCTGTGGAGGTTTCTGCTGCCTTTTTTTCAGCTATGCCCTGCCCCCAGAGGTGGAGTCTACAGAGGCAGGCAGGCCTGCTTGAGCTGTGGTGGGCTTCACCCAGTTCGAGCTTCCTGGCTGCTTTGTTTACCTACTGAAGCCTCAGCAATGGCAGGCGCCCCTCCCCCAGCCTCACTGGTGCTGTGCAGTTCGATCTCAGACTGCTGTGCTAGCAATGGGCAAGGCTCTGTGGGCAAAGGACCCTCCGAGCCAGGCGTGGGATATAATCTCCTGGTGTGCCGTTTGCTAAGACCATTGGTAAAGCACAGTATTAGGGTGGGAGTGACCCAATTTTCCAGGTGACATCTGTCACAGCTTCCCTTGGCTGGGAAAGGGAATTCTCTGACCCCTTGCACTTCCTGGGTGAGGTGATGCCTTGCCCTGCTTTGGCTCATGCTCGGCGGGCTGCACCCACGGTCCTGCACCCACTGTCTGACAAGCCCCAGTGAGATGAACCTGGTACCTCAGTTGGAAATGCAGAAATCACCCATGATCTGCATTGCTCAAGCTGGGAGCTGTAGACTGGAGATGTTCCTATTTGGCCATCTTGGAACCGCCCTCTTTATAGCAATGAATTTTCCTAGGCATCAAAATGGAGTATTACATGGAGAATGCCTCAGCAAAGTATGGTGAATGCAAAACTGTGAAGCAGTAGAAACACACCTATACCTCAAAAATAGTGTCAACAAGGAAAATAATGTGATTTATATTTAAATATCATGTCTGTAAATTAAAGCACACATATTACAACACTACATATGCTATGTTTCACGCATATTTCAGAACACATTAATTCAGGACAGTGGGAACAGATGAGGATGGAGGAGTACAGAAAAGCATATCAGAGGAAAGGGAGAACTAAAATAAAGTGGAATTGATGATATAAAATGAAGTAAGTAAAACACAAAAGGGATAGCTTTGAATAGACAGACCTATGAATATGGCACACTGTGAACTGAACAGTATGAAAGAATATAAACTGTCTTTACACCTAAGGATCATAAAGGAAGCAATAATGAGAATACAGACAAAGTCTTCCATCAGTGATTGTTTCATCCACATTCACACTCTTATTCCAAGTTTTGTTTTTCATTACACTGCTTTATTTGTAATAAAAATTTAGATTTTCAAAACTTGGTTCCCCTCAATAGATATACATCTCTTAGGATATTTTCTTGAAACTTTTTGGTGTACCTACACCCATACTCTGTAAATACCTATATAGTCTAAATGATTGAATTAATCCAAAATCTAGGAGCTTCTGACATTTTGGATATAGCTTCTGCTCTTCAACATTTTTCACCGATTTTTATATTGAATACATATTTATAAACAAATTAACATTTTAACATTTAAAGATATTAAAGATGTTAAAAGTATTAACCCAAAGATAAAGAGATGCAAAATATGTCAGTAATGTTATTTTTAAAATATCAGATTTGCCTTTTCTTCTCTAACCTGTAGAAAGCTTAGAGCATAGTAATTGACAAACACAGGCATTCAGCAAATGTTAGTTTCTCTTTCTCCCACAGGCTGACATCATTTTGCTTGCAGATAATTTATCATGAGTATAGAATATCTCATCATGCCATGCTAGCAAAACCTCAATTTTATTCAGAAACAATGTGTTCAGCTCCAAGGGATACATCTTTATTTGCCTGAGCCAATCATGGTGATCCTATACCTCTGCTAGGTCCTAGGATTTGAATGGAACTCAGTTTTGGCCAATAGCAGATAAAATATGCTTCAGAGATTTAAGAAAAAAATTTTTCTCCCTGAAAAAGTTTGAAGGTTAATTTTATGTTAACTTGTGAGCTAAGGGATGCCTAGATAGCTGGTAAGACAACTTTTGTGTGTGTTTGTGAGGATGTTTATGAAAGAGGTCAGTATTTGACTTGGTGAGCTGGCTAAAGCAGATGTCCTTCCCCAATGTGGCTGAGCATATTCAATTCACTGAGAAACTGAACCAAATAAAAGATGGAGGAAGGGGAAATTTGCTCTCTCTGCTTGAGTTGAGCCATTCATCTTCTCCTGTACTTGCATAGTGGAGCTCCTGGTCCTTAAGCCTTCAGACTCAGACCTGAACTTACACCATCATCTAATAGGTGCCCTGCACCACCACAAGCCTTCAGACTTGGACTGAATTACACCACAGGTTTTCCTGGTTCCTCAGCTTGGAGACAACAGATCATGGAACTTTTTATCTGAATAACTACATGAGCCAATTCCTAGAATAAATCTTTTATCTATACATCTATACATCATCTATATTTATATCTATATCTAGATCTATCTATATCATCTATATCTATGTATCTTCTATTGGTTCTGTTTCTCTGGAGAACCCTGACTAATACACGAAGGCAAGAGTAGCATGGGGAGAATGGCCTTTGTCCCTCCTCACCTTTCCCCAACCTTCTGACACAGTCAATGAAAATGTGATTTCTCCAAGTATAGTAAACATCTTGCAGCTATAAAACAATGTGCCCGAGGTTTGAAGCAAATGCTTAAGAAGATGAAATGCTTAACATGGTGAAAACAAAAATAGAAATATGGCAATAAAATTTCTCATAGTTTGTTTGCTTTTCTTTAATTCTCTTTTCATACAGGCTCTAATATTCACTAAATTTTTATAATTAAATTGAATGCTTATGAAATATAAAATAGAATATGACTCTGAAATTTTATAATTAATAAAAACAGCCAATTATTATATTATTTTCTATATACAGTCTATTTGAAGGTAGAATTCTTCTTATAGAGATTTATAGTTAAGAAAAGATGGCTCAGAGCTTAAAAATAAAGTTTTTAAAAATAATGTACAGCATAACAGTCTTACTCTGAAAAATCTACTAAATGCAACAGTTTGGAAAACTGTCACTTGAATCATCAAATTCTTACTAATTACACAATTGGTTTGTTGTATACTGTATGAAAGATCCTTTAGGCCATAAGTCATCAATTAAAAATTATTAAATTACTAACAAGGCTGTTATCAAATAACTTATTTCTGGAAAACAAGAACATGATTTAAAACCACTTGAGGGATTTTTTATTACTTCCTTTACATAATAATGTAATTTTATAATTAGTAATAAAATACATATAATTATGTCAAGGCTTTAAGTTTACAAAAATAATATTGCTTGTATACCAACAATTTTTTCTCCATTTTTAAACATCTACCATTTACTTTAATGCTGACAATTGCCTCCTGGCTCACTCTTCTCTAATTGATTTTTTAAGCTACTACTTGTTTTCTTTATAAAATATAAACCTGGCAAGTCGTATTAAAAAAAAATACTTGACTTGTCCCTTATTTCCTCTGAGTACAATCCAATATGGTTCAAGGCCATACATGATTTGGCCACCATCTCTCTTCTGGGGATCACCCCACTCTACCTACCATCACCAGCATCTGCACACCCCTCCCAGGGGCCTAATGACCAGCCTTCCCATCCTATTGTCACAACCATTGTCAGCACCCACCTGCACATGTCACCTGGGAAACTAGTGACTGATTCACCCAGCCCATCACCACCACCACTGGCATCAGCACATGCTGCTACCTGCATACCCAAGGGCTTGCCCACCACAACTACTGCTATCACTGACATTACATACACTGAGCAGGATCCTAAGGACCCACCCACCGACCCAACCCACTACTGCAGCTGCCAGCCCCAACCAAAATGCATGGAAGCCAAAGAATTAGCCTACCTGAACCTGTTAACTAACACCAGTGCCCACATATATTGCTTGGGACCCAAGAACAGGCATTCCACTTGGCCTGCCATCGCTGCCACAGGGGCACAAGACTGGCTTGACTCGGTGTTCCCTTCTTCAATAAAGCCTCACCACAGCCTCCACTAACAAAAGCAGTCCAAGCCACAGAGGAAATTACAGATATCGCTGATGCTGCTCACAGACAAAATACAGAGACTATGCTACTGCACACATCTAGAATTAAAGCTAAGGCACTCTACTCAAACAACACTATAGATACGTCTACAGGAAAAAGTCTTTGCTTATGAAATCTAATACCAAAATCCAAATTGTTATAAGCAACAGTTACATCAGTTGAACAGATACAAATGTGAGGACACAAGAGACATGAAAAAGCAAGGATACATGGCACCTCCAAAAAACTGGAATAATTCTCATGCAACAAATTCAAACAAAAAAGAATCCAATAAATAGCCTTAAAAAGAATTCAAAATAAGGATACCAAAGAAGCTCAGTGAGTTTCAAGAGAAAACACATAAACAATACAAACAAACCAGAAAATCAATTTATGATCTAAATGAAAAATTCAAAAAAGTGATAGATATCATAAAAAAGAACTAAACAGAACTTCCATAAATGAAGAATTCAACGAATGAAATAAACGATATAACTGAGATCCTCAGCAATAGACTAGATCAAGCTAAAGAAAAAAATTTCATACTTGAAGATAGTTCTTTTGAAATAACTCAGTTGGATATAATCTTTTATCTGTATATTATTTTATCATTTATTTCTCTATATAGAGAGAAAATAAAAGAAAATATAAAAATAGTGAACTATAAACAAGCCTATGTGACATATGGGATACCATAAAGCAGCCAAATGCTTTAATTTGGGGTGTTACAGGAGGAAAAGAGATGGAAAAGTATAGAGAAAACCTATTTGACAAAATGATCACTAAAAACTTCTGAAGTCTTGCAAGCGATACAGACTTCCAGATACAGGAAGCTCAAACATCTGCAAATAGAGTCAAATCAAAAAGGTCTTACCAAGGCACATTATATTCAAATTGTCAAAAGTCAAAGACAAAGAAGATTCCAAAACCAACAAGATAAATGTGTCATGTCACATATAAGAAAACCCCCCATCAGACTAACAGTGAATTTCTTGGCAGGAACTTTACAGGCCAGGAGAGAATGAGATGATATGTTCGAAGTATTGAAGAAAAAACCTGACAGACAAGAATATTATACCCAGCAAAGCTACTGTTCAAAAATAAAGGAGAAATGATGTCTTCCTCATACAAGCAGAAACTAAGAGAATTAATCACCATTAGAATGGCCTCACACAAAGTAGTTAAGGGAGTCCTACATCTGGAAATGAAAGGAAAATATTTACCATTATGAAAACACATGAAAGTATATATCTCACATATGAAGCAGACACACAAACAAGAAGGAGAAAGCATTCAAATGTTACTACTGCAAATAACTACCAAAGCCACCAAACCTCAATGTTAAACCAAAAGAAAGGAGCAAAGTATATACAAAATAATCAATCAGGAAACAATTGGCAATATGACCTGAATAAGTCATTATCTGTCAATAATAACCTTGAATGTAAATGTATTACATTGTCCACTTAAATAATAAAGACTGACTGAATAGATTTTTTTCAAAGATCAAAATCTATGCTGCCTACAATAAATTCACATCACCTATGAGGACACATATCAACTGAAAGTGAAGGAATGGAAATAGATATTCCACACAAATGGAAACCAAAAGTGAGCAGGGTTAGCTATACTTATGTAAGATTGAAAACAGACTTTACATAAAAACTGTAAAAAAAGAAAAAGAAAGTCATTATATAATGATAAAGGAATCAATTTGGCAAGAGGATATAACAATTCTAAATATATATGCACTCAACATCAAAGCACTCATATATATAAAACAAATATTATTAAATCTAAAGCAAGACTTCAGTACAGTGGTGGAAACATCAACACCCACTCTAAGCACCCACTCTAAGCATCAACTCTAAGCACCTAGACAGAAAATCAACAATAAAACACTGGATTTAAACTGCACTATAGACCAAATGGACCTGACAGATATTTATAGAACATTTTATGCAACAGCTGCAGAATACACATTCTTCTCATCAGCACATGGAACATTCTCCAAGATAGGCCATATGTTAGACCACAATGCAACTCTCAACAAAATTTATAAACTTAAAATAATATCAAGTATCTTCTAAGACCACAATAAAATAAATCTAGAAATTGGTAACAAGAGGAACTTTGAAAACCGTACAAGTAAATGGAAATTAAATAATATGTCCCTGAATTACCATGGGATCAATGAGAAAATTAAGAAGAATAAAAAAATAAAACAAATGAAAATGGAAGACAATCTAATAAAACTTATATGATACAGCAAAAAACAGTGCTAAAGGGAAATCTATAGCAATAAATACCCATATCAGAAACGTAGAAAAATTTCAGATAAACAATCTAATTATGCACCTCAAGGAACTGGAAGATCAAGAACAAATAAAACTCAAAAACAGTAGAACAAAAGAACAATAAAGATTGGAGCAGAACTAGCTGAAATAGATATAAAAAACCAATGGATCAACAAAATGGAAACTTGTCTTTTTAAAAAAGATTTTTACAAATTGATATACTGCTAGCTAGTTTACCAAGAAAAACAGACAGCATAACCCCAAATAAACAGACTAATATTAAAATTTAAAAAGTAATAAAAATCTCCCAACAAGGAAAATCCCACGTTCAAATGTCTTTGCTTCCAAATTTTATCAAACAGATAATGAAGAATTAACACCAATTCTGTGTGAATTATTTCAACAGTTGAAGGGGGGGGATTCTTTCAACTAATTATGTGAGGCCATCATTACCCTGATAGCAAAATCAGAGACAGTCACTACCAAAAAAAAAAAAAAAAAAAAAAGAAAGAAAATTAAAGGCTGATATTCTTGATGAAAATAGACATAGAAATCCTTAACAAAATATTTGCAAACCAAATCTAACAACATATCAAAATATAGTATTTCTAATCAAGTGGGATTTATCTCAAGGATGTAAGGTTGGTTCAGCATATCCAAATCAATAACTCAATAAATGTGATGCATTACATCACCAGAATGGAGGACATAAGCCTTATGATCCTCTCAATAGATGCAGAAAAGTCATGTAACAATATTAAACATCACTTCATGATAAAAACTCTCAATAAATTAAATATAGAAGGGTCATACCTCAACATAATAAAGGTCATATATGACAAACCCATAGCTAAATTATAGTGAATGGGAAAAAACTAATCACCTTCCCTCTAAGAACTGGAACAAGACACAAATGTCAACTTTCACCTGTCCTATTAACCACAGTACTAAAAGTCCTAGCCAGAGCATACATGCAAGAGAAAGATCTAAAAGGCATCCTACTTTGGAAAGGGAAATCTCTTTGCAGGTGGCATGCTTTAAGATATAGAAAAACCTAAAGACCACCAAAAACTCTAGAGCTGATAAATGAATACAGTAAAGTTGCAGGATACAAAATCAATATACAAAATCACTGGTGTTTCTTTTTTTTTTTTTGAGACAGAGTCTCGCTCTGTCGCCCAGGCTGAAGTGCAATGGCTGGATCTTGGCTCACTGCAAACTCCACCTGCTGGGTTCACACCATTCTCCTGCCTCAGCCTCCTGAGTAGCTGGGACTACAGGCGCCTGCCACCAGGCCTGGCTAATTTTTTGTATTTTTAGTAGAGACGGGGTTTCACCATGTTAGCCAGGATGGTCTCGATCTCCTGACCTTGTGTTCTGCCTGCCTCGGCCTCCCAAAGTGCTGGGATTACAGACTTGAGCCACCGCACCCGGCCCACAAAATCACTAGTATTTCTATACACCAATAATGACCTAGCTGACAAAAAAATTAAGAAAGCAATCTCATTTACAGTAGCTACAAGAATACCTAGTAAAAAATGGAACTAAGGAGGTAAAAGACCTCTATTTTAAAAAGTGATGAAAAAATTAAAGAGGACAAAAACAAATGGAAAGAAATTCCGTGCTCATAAATCGGAAGAATTAATATAATTTAAATGACCATATTACTCAAAGGAATTTACAGAATTAATGCAATCTCCATCAGGATACCAATGACATTCTTCACAGATATAGAAAAATACTCTAAAATTTGTATAAAACCACAAAAGAACCTGAATAGAAAAATTAATTTGGACCCAAAAGAACAAAACTGAAACATCAGAATACCTAGCTTCAAAATGTAGTAGAAAATGATAGTAACCGAAATAATATAATATTGATCTAAAACCAGACACATAGACCTATAAAACAAAGTAGAGAAACCAGAAATAAATTCACGTATTAACAACCAACTCATTTTAAACAAAGGTACCAACAGCACAAATTGAGGAAAGAACACTTTCTTCAATAAAATGGTTATGGAGAAACTAGATATTCATATAAGAAATAATAAAACTAGAACCCTATCTCTCACCATTAATAAATATCAAATCAAAATGGATTTAAGACCTAAATGTAAGGCCTGAATCTTTATAATTGGTAGAAGAAAACATAGAAGAAATGTTCCAGGACATTGGTCCAGGCAGATATTTTATGGTTAAGACCTCAAAAATACAGGAAACAGAAACAAAAATAGACAAATGGAACTAAAATATACTAAAAAGTTTGTACACAGCAAAAAAAAAAAAAAAGGGGTGAAGAGACAAACTGGAATAAGGGAAAATATTTGCACACTATCTTCCAACAAGACTACTATCCAGAATATACAAGGAAATCAAACTACTCAACAAGAAAAAAGAAAATCAAACAAATAATCCCATTGAATAGTGGGCAAAGTATCCAAATGGATATTTCTTAAAATAAGACATAAAAATTGCCAACAGATATATAAAAAAATGCTCAACGTCACTAAGCATGAGGGAAATACAAGTCGAATCCACAATGAGATATTATTTTACCACAGTTAGAATGGCTATTATCAAAAAGACAAAAACTAAAAATAAAGCAATTGCTGGTGAGGCTGTGTAGAAAAGGGAACTCTTTATATGGACCGTCGGAGGGCACGTAAATTAGTACAGCCATTATGGGAAACAAATAGATTTTTCTCAGAAAACTAAAAATAGAGCCACTTTATAAAGTAGTAAATTTATACACAATGGAATACTCCTTAGCCATAACAAAAAATGAAATTCTGTCATTTGTAGCAACATTGATGGAATTGAAGTTTATATGTTAAGTGAAATAAGGCAGGCAGAAAAAACATATATTGCATGTTCCCACTCATATGTAGCAGCTAAAAAAATTTGCTCTCTTGGAAGCAGAGTGGAGTGATAGTTAACAGAGATTTCAAAGGATTGGAGAAAGGAGATAAAGTGAGGTTTGTTAATGGGTACAAACGGTTAGAAACAAAAATTTTAGTGTTTGATAGCACATCAAGATGAATATAGTTAACAACATTATATATTACATACTATAATTCAAAATTGCTGGAATAATTTTGTTAATTTTAACTTTAATTTTTTTTTTATTTTGTGAGTACATAGTAAGTATATATATTTATGGGGTGCATGAGATGTTTTGATACCAGCATGCAATGTAAAATAAGAAGATCATGGAGAATGGGGTTTCCTTCTCCTCAAGCATTTATCCATTGAGTTAAAAAGTATCCAATTACCCTTTTTAAGTTACTTTAAAATGAGAATTAAGTTATTATGAACTGTAATTACCCTGTTGTGCTATCAAATACTAGGTCTTTTTCATTCTTTCGATTTTTTTGTACCCATTAACTATTCCCACTTTCCCCGCCACTCTAACAGCCACTTACTATCCTTCTCAGCCTCGGGTAACCATGCTTCTATTCTCTAACTTTATGAGTTCAATTATGTTAATTTTTACCTCCCCCAAATAAGTGAGAACATATGACGTATGTCTTTCTGTGCCTGATTTATTTCACTTAACATAATGATCTCCAGTTCTATCCTTGTTGTTGCAAACATTTGTATCTCATTTGTTTTATGGATGAATAGTACTCCATTGTGTATATGTACTACATGTTATTTACTCATTCATCTGTTGATGGACACTTAGGTAGGTTGCTTCCAAATATTGCCTATTGTAAACAGTGCTGCAACAAACATATGAGTGCAAGTATCTCTTTGATATACTGATTTTCTTTCTTTTTGGGTATATACCTAGCAGTGGACTTGTTGGATCATATTATAGCTCAATTTTTTGTTTTTTGAGGACCCTCCAAACAATTCTCCATAGTGGTTTTACTAATTTACCTTCCCATCAACAGTGTAAGTGAGTTCCCTTTCTTCACGTCCTCACCAGCATTTGTTATTGCCTATTTTTTGAATATAAGATATTTTAATTGAGGTGAGGTGGTATCCCATTGTAGTGAATTTCTTTGATGATCAATGACATTGAGCACCTTTTCATATACCTGTTTGCCATTTGTTTGTCTTCTTTTGAGAAATGTCTATTCAAATATTTTGACCATTTTCGATTGGATTATTATTTTCCTACAGAGTTGTTTGAGCTACCTGTTAATATGTATTTTAGTTATTAACTCCTTGTCAGATGAATAGTTTGCAAGCATTTTCTCCCATTCGGTAGGAGAAAATATTCACTTTGTTGATTGTATGCTTTGCTATGCAGAAGTTATTATTTTTTTAACTTGATGTGATCCCATTTGTCTATTTAGTTTTGGTTGTCCATGTTTGTGAGTACTACTCAATAAATATTTCTCCAGTCCAAAGTCCTAGAGATTGTCCCCAATGTTTTATTGTAGTAGTTTCATAGTCTTAAGTCTTAGATGTAAGTCTTTAATCCATTTACATTTGAATTTTGTATATGGTGAGAGAGAGGGGTTTAGATTCATTCTTTTATATATAGATATGTGGTTTTCTAAGCACCATTTATTGAAGAGACTGTTTTCTCCCAGTGTATGTTCTTGGAAACTTTGTTGAAAATGAGTTCACTACAGGTGTCTGGATTTTTTCATGGGTTCTCTATTCTTTTCCATTGATCTATGAGTCTGTTTTTTTGCCAGTACCATGCTTTTTTGGTTACTATAGTTCTGTAGTATAATTATAAGTGAAGTAATGTGATTCCTCCGGTTTTATTTTTATTGCTTAGGGTAGTTTGGGTATTCTGGGTCTTTTGTGGTTTTATACAAATTTTAGGATATTTTATTTCTGTGAAGAATGTCATTGGTATTTTGATAGGGATGGCATTGAATCTGTAGATTGTTTAGGATAGTATGGACATTTAAAAAATAGAGTCTTCCAATCCATGAACAAGGAATATTTTTTCTATTTCCTGACTCCTAATCACTTTTTTCCATCAGTGTTTTATAGTTTTCATTATGGATTTAACTTCTTTTGTCAATTCCTTGATATTTAATTTTATGTGTGGCTATTGTAAATGGGATTACTCTTTTATTTATTTTTCACATTGTTCACTGTTGCCATATAGAAATGCTACTGATTTTAGCATTTATTTTTTGATGAAAAGTTTAGTCCATTTATTTTTAATGTTATTATTGATATGTAAGGACTGACTCTTGCCATTTTGTCATTTGTTTTCTTGTTTTATGGTCTTCTCTTCCTTCTTTCTTACCTTCCTGTATTCTTTTAGTGAAGGTCATTTTCTCTGGTGTTGTAATTTAGTTTCTTGCTTCTTATGTTTTTGTGTCTACATTGTATGCTTTTTGGTTGGTTACCATGAGTCTTGCAAATACTATCATATTACTCATCATTTTCACCTGATAATAACTTAACATTGTTTGTATAAACAAACAAAAAGTAATAAAAAAACTCTATGCTTTGATTTCATCCCCCTCCTTTTAATATTTTTGTTGCTTCTATTTACATCCTTTTGTACTAAATATGTCTTGAAAAGCTGTTGTTTTTTTTTTTTTTTATTGGCTTATCACTTAGCTTTCTACTTGGATAAGTGTAGTTTACACACCACAGTTACAGTGTTAGAATATTCTGTGTTTTTCTGAGTACTTACTGTGACCAGTGAGTTTTGTACCTTCAGATGATTGCTTATCACTTGTTAATGTCTTTTTCTTTCTAATTGAAGTACTCTCTTTAGCATTTCTTGCTAGATAAGTCTGGTGTTTATGAAATCCCTCAGATTTGCTTTTCTGGAATACACAGCATATTTTATCCTAGCATAAAACTTGTTTTTTGGCCCAACGAGGTGGCTCATGCCTGTAATCCCAGCACTTTGGGAGGCTGAGGCAGGTGGATCACAAGGACAAGAAATCGAGACCATCCTGGCCAACACGGTGAAACCCCGTCTCTACTAAAAATACAAAATTTGGTTGGGTGCGGTGGCATGATCTCAGCTCACTGCAACCTCCACCTCCCGGGTTCAAGTGATTCTCCTGCCTCAGTCTCCTAAGTAGCTGGGACTACAGGTACATGCCACCACACCCAACCAAATTTTGTATTTTTAGTAGAGACGGGGTTTCACCGTGTTGGCCAGGATGGTCTCGATTTCTTGTCCTTGTGATCCACCTGCCTCAGCCTCCCAAAACCTGTGAGTGACAGAGCGAGACTGCATCTCGGAAAAAAAAAAAAAAAAAAAAAAAAAAACCTTTTTTCCAGCACTTTAAATATGTCTTACCACTCTCTCCTGGCCTCTAAGGTTTTCACTAAAGAGTCTTCTGCCAAGTATACTGGAGTCCCATTGTATGTTATTTGTTTCTTTTCTCTCGCTGCTTTTAGAAGTTTTACATTATGCTTGACCTTTGGAAGTTTGATTATTAAATGCTTGAGGTAGTCTTTGGGTTCAATCTACTTGGTGTTCTATAACCTTCGTATACTTATATGTTAATATTTTAGTCTAGGTTTGGGAAGTACTCTGTTATTACCCCCTTTAAATAAACTTTCTACCTCTATCTCTTTCTCTACCTCCCCTTTAAGGCCAATAACTCTTATATTTGCTTTTTTGAGGCTATTTTCTTAATCTTGTATGTGTGCTTCATTGTTTTTCAAATCTTTTTTATTGTTTATTCTGACTATGTATTTTCAAATAGCTGGACTTCAAGCTCACTAATTCTTTTTTCTGCCTGATCAATTCTGCTATTAAAGTACTTTGATGCATTCTTCAGTTTGCTAATTGCATTTTTCAGCTCCAGAATTTCTTTTTTAAAAATTAACTTCAATCTATTTTTAATCTATTTGACAGAATTATGAATTCCTTCTCTGTGATTCTTGAATTTGAGTTTCCTCAACACAGCTATTTTGACAAATGTCTAATATCCAGAATTTACAAGGAACTTAAATTTACAAGAAAAAAACCAACAACCCTATCAAAAAGTGGGCAAAGGATATGAACAGACAATTCTCAAAAGAAAACATTTACAGGGCCATTGAACATATGAAAAAAAAGCTCAACATGACTGATTATTAGAAAAATGCAAATCAAAAACACAATGAGATACCATCTCATGCCAGTCAGAATGGCGATTATTAAAAAATCGAGAAACAATAGATGCTGGCGAGGCTGTGGAGAAACAGGAACACTTTTACACTGTTGGTGGGATGGTAAATAAGTTCAACCATTGTGGAAGCCAGTATGGCAATTCCTCAAGGATCTAGAACCAGAAGTACCATTTGACTCAGCAATCCCATTACTGGGTATATACCCAAAGAAATATAAATCATTCTATAAAGATACATGCACATGTGTGTTTACTGCAGCACTATTTACAATAGCAAAGACGTGGAACCAACTGAAATGTCCATCAACGGTAGAATGGGAAAAGAAAATGTGGTACATATACAAAATGGAACACTATGCAGCCATAAAAACTAACTAAATCATGTCCTTTTCAGGGACATGGATGAAGCTGGAAGCCGTCATCCTCAGCAAACTAACACAGGAACAGAAAAGCAAACACCGCATGTTCTCACTCATAAGTGGGAGCTGAACATTGAGAATACATGGACACAGAGAGGGGAACAACACAAACCAGAGCCCACTGATGGGTGGGGGTGGGGGGGAGATAACTTACAGGATGGCTTAATAGGTGCAGCAGAGCACCATGGCACACGAATACGTACGTAACAAGCTGCACGTTCCACACATGTATCTTGTGGATTTTTTTTAGAAGAAGAAATAAAGAAAAAAAAAGAAAATTCTGTTATTTATTTCCAAATCGTTGGATATTTTCCTGTTACCTCCCCTCTGTTAATTTCTAACCTTATCCCACTGTGTTTGAATAACACAATCTATATGATTTCAGTTCTTTTAAATTCCTTGAGGTTTGTTTCATGGCTCAGTATATGATCCATCCTTGTTTTTGCTGCTTGAGCTCCTGAAAAGAACATATGTTCTGCGATTTGTTGGATAGAGTGTTCTATAAATTAGTATTTTATTCTGTTGGTTAATGATGGTTCAGTTATTCTGAATCATTGCCAGGGTTCTATTCGTTCTATCAGTTGTCAAGAGAATGTTGATTTGTACAAGTATAGCTGTGAATTTCACTACTTCTTCCAGTTCTATCAGCTTTCTCTTAATATATTTTGCAGCGGTGTTGTTTGCTTTATACGTGTTTAGGAATGCAATGTCTTACTGGAGAATTGACACTACTGTCATTGTATAATGCCTCTCTGTTTATTATATATTTTTTTACTCTCAAGTCCACTTTTCCTGTTTACTAGTGTAGTCACTCCTACTTTTGTTTGATTATTATTTGCCTGACATTTTTTCTTGTCCTTTTACTTTATAAAAAAACTTCATATTTTGTAATTGAAGTTAAGCCTTTTACTAAAAATAATATTCTATGAATTCCTGTGTGTTAATTGTTGCAGGTATATTAATATTGAATGTAATTATTAATATATTAAGGCTTAAGTCTGCTTTTTTTCTGTTGATTCTGTTTTCATTTTTGTGATTTTATTTTTCTGAGTGCACACATGGACTTTTTTCAGAATACCAGTTTAATTTAATTTTTAGTGTATCTCTGTTTCTCTTTCTCTCTACACACACACACACACACACACACACACAGTGGTTGTTCTTAGTGTTACATTATGATTTTTTTATTTTATTATTATTATACTTTAAGTTTTAGGGTAATGTGCACAACATGCAGGTTTGTTACATATGTATCCATGTGCCATGTTGGTGCGCTGCACCCATTAACTTGTCATCTAGCATTAGGTATATCTCCTAATGCTATCCCACCCCCACACCCCACCCCACAACAGTCCCCAGAGTGTGATGTTCCCCTTCCTGTGTCCATGTGTTCTCATTGTTCAATTCCCACCTATGAGTGAGAACATGCGGTGTTTCGTTTTTTGTCCTTGCGATAGTTTACTGAGAATGATGATTTCCAGTTTCATCCACGTCCCTACAAAGGACATGAACTCATCATTTTTTATGGCTGCATGGTATTCCATGGTGTATAGGTGCCACATTTTCTTAATCCAGCCTATTGTTGTTGGGCATTTGGGTTGGTTCCAAGTCTTTGCTATTGTGAATAGTGCCTCAATAAACATACATGTGCATGTGTCTTTATAGCAGCATGATTTATAATCCTTTGGGTATATACCCAGTAATGCGATGGCTGGGTCAAATGGTATTTCTAGTTCTAGATCCCTGTGGAATCGCCACACTGACTTCCACAATGGTTGAACTAGTTTACCGTCCCACCAACAGTGTAAAAGTGTTCCTATTTCTCCACATCCTCTTCAGCACCTGTTGTTTCCTGACTTTTTAATGATGGCCATTCTAACCGGTGTGAGATGGTATCTCATTGTGGTTTTGATTTGCATTTCTCTGATGGCCAGTGATGATGAGCATTTTTTCATGTGTCTGTTGGCTGCATAAATGTCCTTTTGAGAAGTGTCTGTTCATATCCTTCGCCCACTTTTTGATGGGGTTGTTTGTTTTTTTCTTGCAAATTTGTTTGAGTTCATTGTAGATTCTGGATATTAGCCCTTTGTCAGATGAGTAGGTTGCAAAAATTTTCTCCCATTTTGTAGGTTGCCTGTTCACTCTGATGGTAGTTTCTTTTGCTGTGCAGAAGCTCTTGAGTTTAATTAGATCCCATTTGTCAATTTTGGCTTTTGTTGCCATTGATTTTGGTGTTTTAGACATGAAGTCCTTGCCCATGCCTATGTCCTGAATGGTATTGCCTAGGTTTTCTTCTAGGGTTTTTATGGTTTTAGGTCTAACATGTAAGTCTTTAATCCATCTTGAATTAATTTTTTATAAGATGTAAGGAAGGGATCCAGTTTCAGCTTTCTACATATGGCTAGCCAGTTTTCCCAGCACCATTTATTAAATAGGGAATCCTTTCCCCATTGCTTTTTTTTGTCAGGTTTCTCAAAGATCAGATAGTTGTAGATATGCGTCATTGTTTCTGAGGGCTCTGTTCTGTTCCACTCATCTATATCTCTGTTTTGGTACCAGTACCATGCTGTTTTGGTTACTGTAGCCTTGTAGTATAGTTTGAAGTCAGGTAGCGTGATGCCTCCAGCTTTGTTCTTTTGGCTTAGGATTGACTTGGCGATGTGGGCTCTTTTTTGTTTCCATATGAACTTTAAAGTAGTTTTTTCCAATTCTGTGAAGAAAGTCATTGGTAGCTTGATGGGGATGGCATTGAACATTACGATTTTTTAAAAGTCTTTTGGAGTCTACCAGTTTGAGTGAAGTTTAGAATTATATCTTTCTAAATCCCCTTACCTTACTCCATTTATAATACACTTATCAAATATTTTCTCTAAATACATTTACAACCACATAACACAGTGCTATAATCTTTCTTCAACTACCAAAAATTAATTAGAAAAATCAAGAGAAAGAAAGCATATTGTTTTTAACCCATATTTTTGCTTGCCATTTTTTTTCCCACCTGAGGTTCCCAGGTCCCTTCTCTTATGTACCCTGTTAATACGAATTCCATTAACCATTCTTTTAGCATAAGTAAAACTACGTATATTGACTCTGAGGGATTGATTAGAGGCACTGGGCTAGGGGATAAAGACCACTGCTTACTCTTGGAAGCTTGTACTCAAGGAAACAAAGAAAACAAATGAGAGCAACACTGAAGTGTATAGCAACTATGTTAAAGGGGTATTGCTCTGTGAAGTCTACCTCAAGCTCTGCTCTTTAAAATAATTTTAAAAATCTCAGAAAGGGAAGTGAATTACTTTTGCAGTAAAATGAAGCTTATTGTAGAAGAAAAATAGGAAATAATTTATGAAATTACTATTTTGTGGTTTTGTTTGCTTGTTTTATTTTGCTCCTTCTTGTTTGAAGAAGATAGCCAATTATGTGATTTCCTTTATTTTGGGATACATTTTATATAATTTCCCTTCATGAAGAATAAATAAGTTCCCTTCTTAACATTTAGGTTCCTGACTCCTTTTTAGGAGATTAAGCAGAATTTTCTCAGAAAAGCAAGGAGATCTATGAATACTTAGGGCAACAAAGACACCATGACTGTACTTGGGGAAGAAGTGAATTCCCAATCTGGCAAATATATGGGGTATCTTTAGTCCCAAAATTGGATGTGTCCCACTACTTAGGAGTTCCTAAATGATATGACAGTTCCTCAGAGAAGAATAATTATATGCAGGAGGAACCCCTAATTTGACAATGATTTACTTCCTGGAAATCCATAGATCTGACTATCTCTTAGAAACCATGGTGGCATAGACAAAGAACGTATTGGTATAACTAGTGTAAATGGAAGAGAACTCCATTTGAAGCCTTAAGTTGTGGAAGCCTCTGAAGATGTTTTCAAGGCCTAAAAGTGGGAATGCAGGCATCCTGAATGATTTTTTTCTATCCCTATAGAATATGACATAGAGTAGCTTACGTTTAATATAAAGTAAATAATAAAATAAAATTCATATTTGTTCATCTAGAAAACAGGAGTGAGAGGTTAAGTAAGCAATTTGTTAGATAGTAGGGAATATTGTAACTAAGCTCATGCCATTTGTAACGTTTGTAGGTATCACAGCTGGCTTGGGGGATAGTGGGAGATTAAGTGAAACATACAACTCTGTAAATTATCATGTGAGGAAACATTTCCTTCTATCTCTCAGAAGTGAAAATCATTAAGGCAATTTGTTTGTAGCTTATTAGATATTAAGAGTTTTTTTTTTTTTTTTTACTAATTGGTAACTGTATGATAGATACTTGAAATAGATCTTGTAACTTGAATTCATTCTAATTATCTGAAAAATACACACTCTCTCTCTCTCATGATATTCTCCATAGCCACCCCTATCCTGTACCTTGGGCTAATTCTAAGAGTGTCCACCTACCTGTTAAGCACAGCTACCCCTAATGGCACACAGCTATGTGAAAGGTGTGAAAGCTTAATTTTTAGTCTCTGATCACTTACTTCATGTGTCACATACAGGCCACAACTGGCACAAGCCTTCCTGGTGGTCCCTGACATCGTCTCCTGTGAAATTATATTGAATCATCAATTTACTTGAATGGTTTCCTTTATTAGAAAGACAAATAATGACAGTTTGTAATGTCACTGAAATAACCTCAGAAAGTTTTATTTTCTGCGATTTATTTAATACAATTTCGTAAAATGAGAAAAGCTATTCATTCTCGATATACTTCTCTTGCTTACAACCCTAGTACTGTTTGGCTGTTCTGAAGAGTTTTGGTTATTCTGATCTTTGACTATTTCAGCCTCTTAGAAAAACCTGTTAACTTATAAATTTGTACCATTTGGTCATAAAATGTCTTGTCACTCAGTAATTGATAAATTCGACAAGTGAGGTATTCTGGAAAAGTATTTTTGAGTAGCCAGTTTTGTTAAATTATTTTTTGGCATACTTAGTTCCTGTAAACCTTTTCTAGTTACATTTTCATATACTTAACAATTTTACTTTTCCTCAAATATTTCTTACAAAAATTTTTATTCATAATTAGAATGACTATTGTCTTATTCTTTAAGTCTCACATTATTATAATTATTTTCATATTCTTTTTTCAAACATAACTAAAAATAATTGTTACAGTATTAATTATTTGCTTTTTTGCTCATATCAGTCCTCAGAATTGGCACAATTTTAGTTGCTTCAGAATAAAAACATTTATAATATTTATTCTTTTTAATTTTGAACTTCAATATTACAGTTCAATATTTGTTCCCATTGCTATTTATTCATCTTTTTTGTTACAACTTTTAAGTGTAGTGGAAAATGAAAAAGTCAACATGGAAAAATTAAAAAGCACCAGAGCAAATGAACACTAAATAATTTCTATAAATATTTGCATACTGAATCTATATAAACAATTGTGCTCCATTAATGTTAGTAATCTGTACTTTAAACATCTTTTAATATTATTCTTTTAATTCAGAAGTTTATTACATGTGTTAGAGATGTTTGGTTTTTAAATATTGTGGTTTTCCTGTCTGTGCTTATTTTTATTATGGTCTCTATCCCATATGGTAAATTTCAGAATCATGATACAAAGTTTAGAGCTAGACATCAGCAAAAATGACATGAGCATCAATACCTCATGGACACTCATACATCAGAAGGGCGTCAGGCATGGTAGGTTTGTCACAGCATGCTGGCTTTCACACAGTAGGGAGGCGTTACAGCACTTGAGAATGAGTGCCAGCTGAAGCAGTGATTGCTGTGGGTGAGCTTAGGAAATTTTATGAGCAGCACAGGCTTCTGCAGTGGGTCTTGCTAAAGGAGGAAACAAGGAAGAAAATAATAGATCGGAAGTGAGCTGACAGAGCTTTTGTAAGATGACAAGAACACCTGAGGACTGCAGAACATAACTTGAAGGGATTAGGGAAGACAATATTACACAAGATTGAGACTATTTAAATAAAAAGTGGAATAGAGCTTCAGAATGATTATTACATTTGTAATTTTTATAATAACCCTAACCGATTCCCACTTGGTAGGTCTTGCAATATCTGGAGAAATAGCCAAATAAATGAAACCTACAGTTACAGATATGTGTGTGTGTGTGTGTGTGTGTGTGTGTGCACGCCAAAGTAATATTTTCCTCTCTGTGATATTTACACATAAGCAAAATACTTTTGAACAAAATTTAAAATTACTTGACTGATTTGGGCTTAGTAAGATTGATAAATTGTAGTCAAGGGAAATCTTGAATAAGGGTTGTTTAGGATAAAAAGACAGAATGGCCTGTACTCCCAGCACTTTCGGAGTTTGAGGCAGGTGGCTCTTCTGAGGTCAGGAGTTCGAGACCAGCCTGGCCAACATGGTGAAACCCCGTCTCTAATAAAAATACAAAAATTAAATGGGCATGGTGGCATGTGCCTGTAAGAACAGCTACTTGGGAAGCCGAGGCAGGAGAATCATTTGAACCCAGGAGGCAGAGGTGGCAATGAGCTGAGATCACACCACTGCACTCCAGCATGGGTGACAGAGCAAGACTCCATCTCAAAAAACAAAAAAGACAGAATGCTGTTTAGAAGATAGATATTTATAATGTTAACCTATTTATTAGGTATATCATACACAGAGGACATACAAAAAAATTACAAAGCATAAGTGCACAGGTTGCAAAATTTGTATATGTTGAATATATTTATATAATCCGTGGTGGGCTAAAAGATAAGAGTATTGAAACCTGAGAATCTCCACTGTGTCTTGTTTTAGTTACAAATTAGCACACCAAAGATAATGACTCCCCTAATTTCTTACACCATAGATTAGTTTTGTCTATTTTTGAACTTTCTATTAATATCTTACAGTCAGTGATTTTTTCAACCTTTCTTATGTTGCTCAATAGATGTTTATTAGATTCATTCATATTATTGCATGTGTAAGTTTTTTTTCTCATTTTGATATTCTTTTGTGGTAGTTTTCTGTTTTATTCTCCTTGATTTTTAAGATGTATTTCTCTCCCATAGTATGTGAATTACTTGTCAGATTTATTGATAATTGTTTTCTTCCTGTCTTGACTATATATTTTACTCTAGTAATAATGGATGTACAAAAGAATTTAATTGTGATGCCATTTAATTTTTTAATTTTTTTTATTTCAATAGGTTTTTGGAAAACAGATGGCGTTTGGTTACATGAATAAGTTCTTTAGTGCTGATTTCTGAGATTTTGGTGCACCCATAACCCAAGCAGTGTTCACTGTACTCAATGTGTAGTCTTTTATCCCTCCCCACCACCCACCATTTCCCCCGAGTTACCAAGTCCAATGTATCATTGTTATCCTTTGTGTGTGATAGCTTAGAGTGAGAACATACAATATTTGGTTTTCCATTCCTGAGCTGCCTCACTTAGAATAATAGTTTTTGATTCTATCCAGGTTGTTGTAAATGTCATTACTTTTTTCCTTTTTAGGCTGAGTAGTAGTCAGTGATATATATTATATACAGTATGTTTTCTTTATCCACTCATCAATTGATGGGACAGTGGGCTGGTTCCATATTTTTGCAACTGTAAATTGTGCTGCTATAAACATGCACGTGCAAGTATCTTTTTGGTAAATGACTTCTTTTCCTCTTCGTAGATACTTAGTAGTGGGATTGATGGATCAAATGGTAGTTCTACTTTTAGCTATTTAAGGAATCTCCACACTGTCTTCTACCATGATTGTAACAGTTTACATTCCTACCAATTGGATTTACATTCCCATCTATTAATTTTTGATTTTTTGGTTATGGCCATTCTTGCAGGAGTGTGGTGGTATTGCATTGTGGTTTTGATTTTTTGATTTTTTGCCTATTATTGTACCAGTACCATGCTGTTTTGGTGACTATGGCCTTATAATATACTTTAAAGTTGGGTAATGATGCCTTCAAATTTGTTCTTTTTACAAAATCTTGCTTTGGCTATGTGGGCTCTTTTTTGAATCTATATGAATTTTAGGATTGTTTTTTCTAGTTACATGAAGAATGATGATGATATTTTGATGGGATTGCATTGAATTTGTAGATTGTTTTTGGCAGTAGAGTCATTTTCACAATATTGATTCTACCCATCCATGAGCATGGGATATGTTTCCATTTGTTTGTGTCATCTGTGATTTCTTTCAGCAGTGTTTTATAGTTTTCCTTATAGAGGTCTTTCACCTCCTTGGATGATTATATTTCTGGGTATTTTATTTACTTTGCAGCTATCATGAAAGACCTCTACAAGGAAAACTACAAAAAGGTTGAATTCTTGATTTGATTCTCAGCTTGGTCACTGTTGGTGTATAGCAGAGCTACTAATTTGTGTACATTAATTTTGTATCCTGAAACTTTGCTGAATTCATTTACCAGTTCTAGAAGCTTTTGGATGTGTCTTAGGGTTTTCTAGGTATATTATCATATTGTCAGCAATATTGTCAGGGCTTTTATGCTACCTCATAACATGGCAGAGAAGGCCAAAGGGCAAGTGGACACAAGAAAAATAAAAAAACCCAAGGGGTATCCTGGCTTTATATCAACTCACTCTCATGGAAACTAATCCATTGTCACAGAAACTGACCCAATTTCACTGGAACCACAAGTTACTCACTACAATGAAAAGGTCACCAAGCCATTAATGAGGGATTTGCCCCAGTGACTCAAACACCTCCCACTAGCCCCACCTCCCAACAGTGCCACGATGGGGATCAAATTGCAACATGAGTTTTGGTGGTGACAAACCATATATATCTACCATTTTACTATTTGTTTTGTCATTTACTCCATGTCTTGTCTTCTTCTGAATTATTCTTTTTTATTATATGATCAGCTTCTTCTGTGTACACTATTTTACTAAGTGATTGCAATCGAAAATTAAACATAGATGAGTCTTGACATATTTCAGTCTAACATAAATTGTTGTTTTAATAATTCCTCGACTTTAGTACCTTCCCATTGTTTATATTTTCATGTGTTTACTTTTCTATATACTTAATATTGACCTTATAATTATTATTTCCTGCAGCCAATATCTAATATATTTATCTACATATTTACCTTTTGAGGTATACTTTTTTTTTTCCTGCTTCTTGTGCTTTTGCCTAGAATAATTATCTTTATGCCTGAACACACTCTTTAGTATTTCTTTAAGTGCAGGTGTTTTTCAGTTTTTGCTTGTCTGAAATCATTTTTATTTGGTCTTCTTCAGAATAATATTTTTGCTGGATATAGAATTCTTAGAACTTTGTTTTCTCAGAATTTGATAATGATTTCCACTGTCTTCTAGTTTCCGTGGTTTCTGAGAATAGCTGTCAGTGATGCTGTTGCTCCTTCTATGGTAATGTGTCATTTTTTGTAGCTGCTATTTAAATGTTCTCTTTGTTTTTGGTTTTCTTTTCTTAAAATATGATGTTCCCAAATATAGATTTTTTTTAATATTCATCCTGCTTTGAGTATACAAAATTAATTTCAACTGTGGCTTGGTGTCAGTATTTGATTTTGGAAAACTCTTGCTCGATAGTTTTTGAAATGTTGCTTTTGCTCCATTCTCTTCCACCTTATAGAACTCCAGTTAGGGCTTTCCATGCTGTTTTATATATCAATTACTATAATTTCTCTAATATGTACTCTTGTTTTACTATATGCTTCAATATAAAGAATTTCTATTAATCAACCTTTCAGTGTTTTCAATACACTAATTCTTTTTTTTCTGCTGTGTCTTTTCTGCTTAGAGTCATTTGTTGACACGGGATTTTCAGATTATGTTTTTTTTTCTATTCCTTGAAGATATTAATCATATGTAGTTTAAAGTTGTTTCATTACAACTGAAATGTCAGGTTTATCAGTAGGCTGTTTATATCTGATTTTTCTTTTGAATTTTAGTCTTTTCTCTGGTCTCCTTGCATAACTTATATTTTTATAATAAATTATGATCATTATATTGAAAAAAATACAGAAATTTATGACTATATTTTTCTCCAGAGATAATCAGCCTTTTCTCTACTCAGGCAGGTAGAGAAGAGACTTATCACCTTTTTTATGTAGAGACTGAGATGGATCCAAGGTTATTTGAAAATGCCAAAGCTACCTCTGACCCTGAATTTGCTCCTCCTCATAGTGTACAGCCTTCTACATATTCTGAGAGTCTAGGATAATCACCAGTAGGTTCTCTCCCACTGACAGTTTTTAAAAACTAATTTTTTTCTTCTCAGAATAATGTTATAGAGGTTTTTATTTCATATCTCTGTTGATTTTTTTGCCTCTTGGTAGAGGCTCTTGGCCTGGGCTCTTTTTCAAACCCTAAACTTTTTCCCTTTCATCAGAATTGACAGATATCTTGCAAGAGAAAGTGTCTGCACAATATCAGTCAGCTCATGTTCTCAAGTTGTTTCTCCCTTGTCTTGGCTCTTTGTGTCCATTAAATGTTGATTGCCCTAGCTTCTTTCTAATTATTTAACAAGATTTTTCTTTTTTTGCAAAATTTTCATCTTTTTAAATGGTCTCTGTGAAAGTACTGTTGTCCTACATTCATTATTATGTTTATCAGTTTATTTTATTTTTAATCTTGGTTTTCAGAAAGAAAATTCAGATGATATTTTATATCCCTTACAAAAAGTGGTATACAATTATAACAATTACCATTATAAACTAATAGTTCTTATCATATGTCTATTAAAAATAAAACTGACACTTAACAATCCAGTATATTGTTATTGAGCTGTACAATAACACATTGGTGAAGTTTTCAAGCTGCAACATTTCTTTCTTTTATCATTTTTCAATATTTCTTGTGATTATCGGAGATCAGTAGATTCTTATCCTCATTTAGGAATTAAAATACTATGGAACCAAAAAGGAGCCCATATAGCCAAGACAATCATAAACAAAAAGAACAAAGCTGGAGGCATAACACTACCTGACTTCAACTATACTACAAGGCTACAATAACCAAAACAGCATGGCACTGGTACCAAAACAGATATATAAACCAATGGAACAAAACAGAGGCCTCAGAAATAATGCCACACATCCACAACCATCTGATCTTTGACAAACCTGACAAAAACAAGCAATGGGGAGAGGATTCCCTATTTAATAAATAGTGTTAGGAAAACTGGCTAGCCATATGCAGAAAACTGAAACAGGACCCCTTCTTTACACCTTATACAAAAATTAACTTGAGATGGATTAAAGACTTAAATGTAAAACCTAAAACTATAAAAACGCTAGAAGAAAACCTAGGCAATACCATTCAGGATATAGGCATGAGCAAAGTCTTCATGACTAAAACACCAAAAGCAATGGCAACAAAAGCCAAAATTGACAAATGAGATCTAATTAAACTAAAGAGCTTCTGCACAGCAAAAGAAACTATTATCAGAGTGAACAGGCAACCTACAGAATGGGAGAAAATTTTGGCAATGAATCCATCAGACAAAGGGTTAATATCCAGAATCTACAAGGAACTAACCAAATTTACAAGAAAAAAACAAACAACCTCATCAAAAAGTGGGTGAAGCATATAAACAGACACTTCCCAAAAGAAGACATTTATGCAGCCAACAAACATGAAAAAAAGCTCATCACCACTGGTCATTAGAGAAATGCAAATCAAAACCACCAAGAGATACCATCTCATGCCAGTTAGAATGGTGATCATTAAAAAGTCAGGAAACAACAGATGCTGGAGAGGATGTGGAGAAATAGGAATGCTTTTACACTGTTGGTGGGAGTGCAAATTAATTCAACCATTGTGGAAGACAGTGTGATGATTCCTCAAGGATCTAGGATAAGAAATACCATTTGACCCAGCAATCCCATTACTGGGTATATACCCAAAGGATTATAAATCATTCTACTATAAAGACACATGCACATGTATGTTTATTGTGGCACTGTTCACAATAGTAAAGACTTGGAACTAACCAAAATGCCCATCAATGATAGACTGGATGAAGAAAATGTGGCACATATACACCATGGACTACTATGCAGCCATAAAAAATGATGAGTTCACGTCCTCTGTAGGGACATGGATGAAGCTGAAAACCATCATTCTCAGCAAACTAACACAGGAACAGAAAACCAAACACCATATGCTCTCACTTATAAGTGGGAGCTGAACAATGAGAACACATGGACACAGGGAGGGGAACATCACACACCAGGGTCTGTCAGGGGGTGGGGGGTTAGGGGTGAGATAGCATTAGGAGAAATATTTAATGTAGATGATGGGTTGATAGGTGCAGCAACCACCATGGCACGTATATACCTATGTAACGAACCTTCACATTCTGCACGTGTATCCCAGAACTTGAAATATAATAATTAAAAAAAAGAATTAAGATACTAAGCAAAGCCTCAAATTATCAATTAACATTATTTCTAATCACAATAATTTATCTAAAAGCCTATATATGTCTTATGCATACCCACTTACACAGAGTAAGACATTCCCTTCCAGTAGCAAGAAATGTTTTTTTCCTAACTTATATGTTTACTATTGACAAATAAAAATTGTATATGCAGTTATATACCACATAATATTTCAGTCAGTGGCAGACTACATGTATGACTGTGGTCCCAGAAGATTATAATGAAATGGATAAATTTATATCACTCAGTGATGCTGGAACCCTTTTAACACCATAGCTCAACACATCACTCACATGTTTGTGATGATGTTGGTGTAAACAAACCTACTGCATTGCCAGTTTTATAAAGGCATAGCATATAAAATTATGTACAGTACGTAATACTTGACAATAAATGAATGTTACTGATTTATGTATTTACCATGCTATTTTTAATTATTATTTTAGAGTGCACACTTTCTACTTATTACAAAAATGTTAACTGTAAAATAACCTCAGGTATGTCCTTCAGGAGATATTTCAGAACACTACCTTGTTATTATAGGAGATGAAAGCTCCCTGTGTGTTACTGCTCCTGAAGACCTTCCATTAAGTCAAAGATAGGGAGGTGGAAGACAATAACATTGATGATCCTGACGCTGTGTAGGCCTAGGCCAATGTGTGTGCTCGTGTCTTAGTTTTTTACAAAAAACTTAAAAAGTATAAATAAAAAATTAGAAACAGAAATAAGTTTATAGAATAAAGATATATAGAAAAATATTGACTTCTGAGGTTTACAGTTAGAAAATGTTCTCAAAGGTTTATCAGTTATGTATTGATGATCAGTAATCTAGACCCTCTGGAGGCTGGAGAACGTGAAAGGATACAGCTGACAAGTTTTAGGGCACTATCTTCTGGAATGAAATCTGCCAAGAAAATGGTTCAAGGACATAGGGGTTAGAGAATGTTCCTTTTAACTAAAAACATTAAACCAACTATAGAAGACTGGGGTCGTGGGGCATGAAATACAAAATTATGGTAATTTATACAGGACTAGGTTTCTTCATGTTCTGTAAGAAGGTTTTCATTAGCTAATTTGGGGAGTGGGGCATGCTGCAGTATTTTTTTTCCTAGGAACATGCATTTCCGGTGGGAAGTTATTTTGTTTACAAGAGTTGGTTTTACACACAACCCTGAATGAATGTGTCTGCGGCCTAAAAATGGTAGACCTTATTTCCTGCCAGAGGCAGGCAGATTCATTTCCTGATTCCTTCTGTCTAAGATTACCTGATGCTGACCAGACTTATTTTTCCTTTCCTGAATCTTCACAGCTTTCTGAGTTTATGCCACCCAACCAAGACCTTCCCATTTGAATGACTAGATTTCCATTCTATCCCCTGATCATCCTTTTGAAATAGTTCTAGTGATAAACTCAAAGAAATTCAATATATTGTTTGAATTTTATTTTTTGCTTTGTGTCTACAACAAAAATTGATTTGTTCATTTGTATTCCAAATCTCATCTTCATGGCAAGTTGGGATAATGGAGTTTGCACTCGAGAAAGGTTTGTTTACCAGTTCTGTAGCCATGTTTGGCAAATCTTAGCAAATAGAAACCCTATCTTTTCTTTTCCCTCTTTGTATGTTCTTGCACTTACTCTTGTAAGATTTTCTGACTTCTTTAAGCTTTGAGATTATTGCATCTTAAAAGAAGAACTAGGCTGACGCAAAAAGTCTTGCCAGTGACCCTGTCACTTCCATGATGCTTTGGTTTTGAGAGTTGGGAAAACTGAGAACTTAAGGGAACCAAACTCAGGAATCCCCAAATTGCAGGCATTGTGCCATTCGTTTAGGGACTGAACAAAGGACCTGTCTGAAACTGAGTGAACTAGATGAATTTGGGTTTGAATTTTTGTCACATACTGAAATGTAAGTGAGCCCTAAATAATCAAAACACTTTATTTTATTTTTATTTTTTTAATAGGAACTTTCAGAAGAAAAAGTAGTATGTAAAACATTTGACATTTAAGACAATAAAGTTTTTATCATAAGAAAAAAAGAAAAAATATTTTTGTACAACTGTAAAATGTGTTTGTGTTTTAAGTGTTATTGCAAAAGAGTAAAAGAGTTAAACAATTTAAAAGCTTATAAAGTAAAAATACTATAGTAAGCCAAGGCTAATTTATTATTGAAAAAAGAAGTTTTTAATAAATTTAGTGTAGCCTAAGGGTACAGTTTATAAAGTCTATAGTAGGTTACAGTAATGTCCTATAGTAATGTGAAGTAGGCCTTCACACTCATTCACTTACCCACCCAAGGCAACTTCCAATCCTGCAAGCTCCATTCATGGAAAGTGCCCCGTAAGATTATACCATTTTCTATATTTTATATCATATTTTACTGTACCCTTTCTGTGTTTAAATGTATTTACATACGTAAATACCTACAAGTGTGTTACAACTGCTTATAGTAACATGCTCTACAGGTTTGTAGCCTAGGAGCAACACCCCATAGCCTAGGAGTGTATCATATAGTCAGGTGTATAGTAGGCTCTACCGTCTAGATTTGTGTAAGTATACTCTGTGATGGTTGTACAATGACAAAATTGTGTAACAATGCATTTCTCAGAGATTACCCTGTTAAACAACACAAAACAGTATTTATCATGTATGTGATGATCTGAAATAGTTATATACATTGCAGAATGGCTAAATTGAGCTAAATAATATGCATTACTTCACATATTTAACATTTTTTTTGTGTGCGGTGGGAATGCTTAAAAATCTAATCTCTGCAAGATTAAAAAAACTACAATATATCATTATTTTCATTTACTGTTGAAAATTTGAATTTGAAACATAAATACTCAATATAGATTTTTATGTATGGTGATTGCATTTAGTTCCCAGGCATTATTTTAATGCTAACTCAATTTCTTTTTTGTATCCAGCTCCTAGATACCATAATTCTTTGGCTATTTATACAGAGCCTAGTATGTGTACAGCATCTATGCAAATTACAATATATTTATAAACAAGAGAGTTTTCTTTTGTTCATATGTTATATTAATAAAAAATTAGCCATATAAAGATGCAAGGGTTACAATTCTGCCTTATTTTAAGTAATAGAATTCAAATGGCTGCTTTTAAACACTATCACCACTTTGGATGACGGATTCTAATAGATACAAAGTTTGCTATTCAAATAATGTGATACAATGTTTTACCTTTTATATTATTGACATTCTAACCATCAAATTTTGTTTCATTTTTGTATAGATTCTAGAAGTGATTAAAATATCCTTCTTTAAGAAAATTACAATGATCATGTTTCAATTAAATATTGTCAAAGTGTTACACAAACAATTAATAACATATACTTCATAAGTTTTATGCAAATGTTTATATAAGTAATAAATACTTATGTAAGTGATAAATGTATACACCGATATAACTTAATATAACTATGGTTTATAATATAACTGATAACTATACCTTATTGATTTTTTTATCCCATTATCAATATATTATTTGGATATATGTGCTATTAAACATTTTTAGTGAATGAATATATTAATTGTATATATTTATTGAGATTGTACATATCAAATTTATATTTTTCTAAATTCTTTTTTTCTATTTTTATGTTTTCTATTTTTATACTTTTTGCTAATTTCTATTCTATTTTAAGATAAACATTTTACATAAAATATCATAATAAGGAATATCCAAAAAGAACTAATTTACTATAGAAATTTCAGAGCAAATATTGTTATGTCTCATGTAATATAACCTTTGCCTATAAGATTGTGTTGCTAGGTATTGATCAGAATAATCACATTTGCTAAAATGGATGAACTAGATTACCTAAAAACTGTAAAAAGAATTTTCTCAAAATGAAGTGCTCCACGTATATTTCATATTGAATTAAGAAAACAAACAAAATGAAAGAAAGTAAAATATGTCAGTAATCATCCCCATAAGCCTTTCTTTGATTAAAATATACAAATTATTTGCATTATAAAGTTCTTACAAATGATGATAAGATGCTAAAAGATCATAGAATCAGGAAATAGAGGATCAATATATGTTTATTACGAGCCTTCTTTCGTCAGCCACTCTATTACATGCCGGAGATTGAACAGGGACCATGTAAGTATATTAATTGGGTCAAAGATAAATTCAAGGAGCTATCAATATCAAATCAATAAACAAATATTAAATAAATAAGAAATTCAAGAAAAAAGGTAAATTACATGCGGTTAGACAGCAAAGTGAGACGTACAAAGTTCTGAGGAAAATAATTTTCTGTCTATAAATGTATATTCAGTTGAATTATCAAAAAATATGGAGGCCATATTAAATTATTTTTATATTTACAAAACTCAAATTTTATTTTCCATAAAACATTTTCAGGAACTTCTTAGAAAATGTACCTTAATAAAACAAGTGATTATACTGAAAAAGAGAAAGTTTCCGAATTCAAGTCTATCCTGGATCAGTTAAGGGAAGACAACAGTATATCTGATCTAGAAAAAAAAAAAAAGGAAACTCCATAAAAAACAAATAGAAAAAGGATGGTACCAAGAATGAGAAAAAAAAAGCTATAATATGCATTATTTGGCACAATTTGTATAGTGTAAATTATAAACAAGAAGGCTTTTGAACTGGAGACAGTCACCTTTATTTGGCATAATAGTAATGTCTGGATGTCTAGAGAAGGAAATGTTACCATGTTGTATGCAATGAATTAGCCAAACTGCAAAGTCAGGGGGAATAGTCCTCAGGATATCGCCCTTTTGTTAGTCACTAACCACAATTTTAGGGTATCCAGAAGACCCTCACTTCACCCTGGCTAAAATCTGGGGGATCCACATGGCTACCTCCAGTTTCAATAATTCACTAGAATGATTCTCAGAGGTCAGGAATGTTCTATACTTAATCCTAGAGTTGTTAGAATACTGAAATTATTCTAACAGTATTTAGAATTTATCAGTATTCTATACTGATAAATTAGTACTGATAAATACTGACAAATTAGTACTTATCAGTATTGCATACTGAATACTGATAAATTAGAATCAGCAAAGGGAGGCATCCATAGGGTAGGGCCTTGGGTGTCCAAGTGTGGAGTTTCTGACCAGCATCTTCCTGTGGAGATAAAGACAGCATTACCTCTTCTGGGCTATTATTTGTGATAATAAGCATATAGTATTCACAAATAAGGAAGCTCACCCAATCCTTTGGTGTTCTGAGTTTTTATTAAGGCATGAACACATAGTGCCTATGTGGTTGACCTTTAGTCTCTAGTCCTTCCTGGAATTCAGGCTAATGACATAAGTCTCTAGGTTCTTAGGAGGCTGGAAGTGATATGGTACATCCCAAAGCCTCCATTACAAACCACATTGTTGGATTGTCCAGTGAACAGTCTCTAGGCAAATAAAGACTCTCCTATCAGGCATGACCTCCAAGGGTCCTAGAGATCACAGTTACCGAAAGTGAAGCAATTGAAGGTGAAAGCCCGTCCTTTTTCTTTGAGTAAAGTTAATTTTTCCCTACACAGTATATCACTTGACTTCTTACTGCAAACAGTTACAGAATCACAATAATTAAATAATTTTTATTGGCTTTTAACTTACAAACAACAACTACAAAACCAACAAAATAGTCAAAAAATAGTGTCTAACATTTTGAAAAAAGAAATAGAAGTTCTAGTATATTGTTTGAAAATGCAGATTTGGCCAGTGGAAAGACAGGAATAATTATATAACTGCATTGAGAGATGGTATAAAGGAGGTGAGGTTATGGCAAGGTAACTAGCTCTATATATTTCTGATAATGGAGTGAATATATAATTTTTTCACAATAAATTTCTAAAAATCCAAGTTTAATTAATTGTAAGTTATAGTTAATTGAAAAAATAACAAAAATGATTTTTTTGTCATTAGAAATTAGATTTGGGAGTCTTTTTTTAAAGCTTATCTGTACTGTCAAATGCTTTTAAAAGTATGTGTATTATATATATTCATTATATATAATAAATTTTAAAAGTTTAATGAGTATTTTAAAAAAGTACTACATAGGGATAAAGTGTTGTTTAACATAAAGTAGCATAACATAGAAAAAATACAAGAACTATATTTAAAGACGATGATATTACCCTCACAACTGGTCAAATTGATTCCTTTATAGCAATTATCATCATATTTTTGGCTTATTATAGGAAAGCCAATATTTTGCTGGGTGATTTATTCCTGAGGTAGCCCAGAAGAACTATCCTAGCACAAAGATAAAAGAGGCAAATTTAAAAAAACATGGAAAGATAGTTGAAGTGGTTTGGCATTATGATTATTCAGATTTAATCCCAATTTAAGGAAATTGAGGGAAAATATTCTCGCAAAATTAGAATTTCATAACTATAATAGAAATAAGAAAAATTACAACAAAAATTAAGTAGAAGAAAATTCCTTGCTTAGGCAGACTTAGCCAAACCACTGAAGATATAATGGTTGCTAAATTGACAAGTGTGACAAAATAAATGTTGGAAAATATTTCAGACAGGTTGTCATCAGTATTAGTCATTTTGAAGAAGAGACTATTAAGAGTTGAAATACTGTATCACATAGTTTCTATCATCCATGTAATAAATACATGAAGTCAGGAAATCAGAAGTAATATAAAATATCACATTGGATAGCCCCATTAAAAACACATATTTACCTGTAGATGGACTAATTAGATCCTGAGTACCTAAAGATTAGATCTCCAAAAGCATGTGTTATAAAAAGTATTTTATCCTCTGAGTTAAAGCAGAATAGCCATTTCCTCTTAAAGAGGACACTGTAAAACTTGTAAACACTTATTTCTAGATTTACCTTTGAATGTTGTCAGCCTAATCAAACATTCTTTGCAGAGTTTCACTTTTTAGGTTGAAAACAACCACATCCCTGAGGTTCTGTTCAGAACAGAGGCAGAAATCTATGAAAGCTGTGAGTGCATGTGCAGTTACTTTCCCTAGGACCTAAACAAAAATGTGCTAAGTCCTAAAAAGACAGCTTGAGTACTTCCTTAAAAAAGTTAGTTTTTTAAAAAAACCTTGATTTTTCAGAATCTAGGAGGCAACACAGAAAGTTGGAGAAACAACTCCTTAGATAAAGAAAGGCAATATGCTCATAAACAGACAAGATATTTTTGCTAAATAGAATTCCTGAATTTGCTACCCTATGTTACTAAACCTTAAGTGAAAAAATATCTTGGTGTTATCTTCCACTGCTTTAATGATACTAAGACTAAATTTTTTGAAAAGTAATTATTTTATGTTATAATAACACTTTCAGGTCCAGGAAAGAAAAAATGTGAGACATATTGGATACATGTAATCTCCTCTTGCTTTTTCACAGATAACCATATTCTATACTTCCACTTGGATGACAATGGCCCTCTACTCAACCTGATTTGTTTGAAATTTCCAGCTATGATCTTACATCTTCTTAAATCAAATGCTCAATTTTCTATGGCTCTGTCCCTGTCTCTCTCTGTCTCTGTCTGTCTCTCTCTGATGCAGAGAGAGAAAGAAAGGGATCAGGAGGGGAGGGAGAATTAAGAAGTCAGAGAGAATGAACTGATGCCACTGAGTCATGGGTTTGAATGCTTGCTTAGCAACCAAATTGCCATTTGACCTTGGCAAATTATTATTTATTTATTCATCAAATAGTTCAATACTCATAGACTCCAGTCCAGGTGCCAGTCACTGTATTAGAAGATAGAGACATAAAAAAGAATCTGTCAATCAGTTTCTGCTGCCTGAGGTTTATGATACACTTTGATATCAATATTCTGAGCAAATTTCTTCATCTTGGGAAAGATGATTTTATGCCTAAATATACTCAAATGTATCTGTTAACTTTTTAGTCATTAGATATGATCCTTGTTCTTTGATAAGAATTTTACTGACATTATGCCAGTAGCTCAATAAAATGCATATTATTATTCCCATTTTACAAGATAATAAAGTTGAGCTTCCAAGTGCTTAATAAACTCACTAGAATACAACACTGTGTTACAAGCTGAAATCATCTTGGGTCCTGTCATTCCCAAGTCATTCTGATGTTTGCAAGTTTTATCTCTGGTGCTGGAGTTCCTTTGCTCAACCTTTTATTGTGAATTTCTGTGCTCATCACCCACTCTCCTTTCCTAATGTTTGAAACATCTTCAATTGTCACTGTTCTCTATTCCAGTTTAAACTTGCTTTCTAGAATAATTCAATGTTGAATATTTAGAAACCGAAAAAACACTTAGGAGTTGAAATATATTGAGTTAATATTAATTATTAGTTATTTTTTTTCAATGCAAAACAAACCTAGAATGGTTGGCTATGTTGACAATTCATCTATAATAAGAATATTACCATTTGCTTCTATATCTTAAATTATGAAATACAAATTTTGTACACCATTAAACCATATCAGCTTTCAGTGGGCGTTCAACAAATACTTTGGGCGATGGAGCTTCCTAGTATCCTCAAAAAATGAGTATAAAATTGCCAGTTCAGGCATATATCTAAGTAGAATAAACAAAACTCTTATTTATTCCATCCTTTATACTAAATGTAATTATCAGGATTTTAAAAGGAAGTAATATTATCTTACAAGGAGATTTATTTTTTAGACATTATACTCAAAATATCTGTGGCAAATAATGAGTGTGGAAAATTATGTTACAACTACTCCAAATGCTAGAGAAATAACTGCTTCATTAGGCTGTATTTGTTTCTATTTTAGCAATAATAACGGTACACGTCTGAGAAAATAAAACCTTGTAATACACCAAAGGTGCATGCTGAGTTATATCTATATCTTTTCAAATGTGTAGCTCAGTGAAGAAAGAATCCATGTTATATATTTACTCCTAGACTTGTTCTCAGCAGCAAAGTCTATGTCTGGTGTTAGAAAGAGAATTGCACATAATCATTATTAAGTATTTGCAGCAAAAGACATTTCTTAGTTTCTCCTTTCCTGTAATGCCTTTCTCTACCTTTCTATTTTACCAAAACTAAAATATCAGTATCTTCCTAACACATTTTTAGATAATAAAGAAAATTGCTAGTTTTCATGTCCTAGCAGTTTTTACTTTTCTTAGTTCCATTTTTAGGGACATAGGAGAAGTTTATTGTCTAGCTGTCCACTTTCATTGTTGTTGATGTTAAAAATATTTTCTGTTTTTTATATTTCTTGAATTCCTGCAAAGTACTGAGCACTAGAGAGAATCCACGCAAGGCTCAAATGCTGTTGTTTGAGAATTACCTTTGTTAGCAAGGCAGTGAATTAACACCATGGTGTCTGACCCAAGTTATGATATTTAAGTATACAAGAATATATTGTTAATTAATGTTTTATCCCTATGGTTAATGCCACATAAATATTCAGTTTATTCCTTCATTCTTATCAATATGTTACTCTCCATGAAAAAAAATAAAGGATGCCTCAGAGAGCAGAACCAAGGGAACAGAACACAAAGCCAGAATTCATGAGAACTCATCTAGGAACATTTAACAAGTCCCAGCCTGAGTTTCAGAATTACTATTTTCAATGATTTTTGTCTCTCATGCTCCTCATTTTTGAACATAAATGTCAATAATGGTTGTCCTATGCCACCATTTTGTTTTGCATGTATAGCCATAAATAATTATCTTTTTTATTTTATAGGTGTTCAGCTTAAGAGGAACTGTACTCAAGGTGCTACATTTAAAGAACTACACCTGAGGAACTTCATCCAGATCTCGACATGATTTAAATGATGAGACTCAGGATTTCAACTAAATATTGTGGTTGATGGGGCTTTTGTGACCTTTTCTAGAGATGAAAGTATTTTAACTGTGGGAAAAAAGTATATGCTATATGGTCAGAGTGTAGTGTGTGTTGGTTTAAAAAATTTCTACAAAGTTTTTGATGTTCTTCCCCTCAAAAGGTGGGGCTTAATTTCTGTTCTCTGTCTTCTTAATTATGAGGCAATTAAAGAATTGCTTCATAATACAGTATAGAGGACACAATATTACAAACTTAAACATATCAATAACACATTAAACTATATCAATAATTATATGTAAAGTAACTAATAACTCCAATTAGTCATCAGCAAAATGAAAGCAGAAATCACTTCATCCCAATAAAATGGTTAAAATTCAAAAGACTGGAAATACTAAAATTCAAAGACTAATTACATGTCACATTTGAGATTAGATTACAAAATGACTACTTTTTTTATCATTCTATGTATGTGTATGTGTTTATATGTCTATCTCCTTCTTTCCTGTATTACTCATTGTAGGGGAAGCTGCTTTGAAGAGACTATAGAACTGGATCCTTAGGCTGAGAGAAAAGTGAATGTGTTTGAAAGTCTATTCCAGTTTTGTTTTTAATTTCTCTTGGGTAAACACCTTGGATAAGAATTATTGGATTGTATGGTAAATGCATGTTTAACATTATGAGAAACTGTCAAATTGTTTTCCAAAATAGTTACATCATTTTATGCTCCCAGTGACAATGAATGGGAGTAGCATTTGCTCCCCATCCTCAAAAAGATGAGGTAGTTTCAATTTGCACATCTCTGATGACTCGTTGGAGCAACTACCCAATAGTAATCGTTACTTATTTATATGATTTAATGTAATTATTGATATTGTATTTAGACATGTCGTCTTCCTATTTGTGCGTTTTGCTTATTTGCTTCTCTGTTGCTCTTTTCCTGACTGCATTTGGGGAAATCAAATATACACCAGTGCCCCACTCTATTTGTACCATTGACGATTACAGACCCACATGCACACAAACCTCCACTTGCACGATATTCTCAGATCTTTAAGTTAGTATTTTTCATCAAAATTAGAAATTTTTGACCATTATTTCTTTAAATATTTTTTCTGCTAACATTGTACTTTCTTCTCTTACTGATACTTCAGTTACTCATATGTGGGATTATATGATGTTGTGATACTAGCCTCTGAGACTCTGTTTATTTTTAATTAATATTTCCCCTTCTATCTTTTTCAGACTGGAATATTATTTTCTAAGTTATTTGGTAAATACCTTTTTTTGCTATCTCCTTTTTGCTGCTAAATCTATTCAGTGCCTATTTTTATTTTCATTACTCTACCTTTCCGTTTTAGAGTTCTCATTTATTCTTTTATCTCTGTTGTTATGTCATTCCTGCCTTCATATTACCATCATATTTAACTTATTTAAAAGTAATTATTATAACTACCTTAAAGTCTTTATATTTTAGGTTCAGCATCTCTTTCATCTGTAGTTTGCTTTTTATGTTTTCCCATTCTTTGTTATGGATTTTTTTAAACAAAAATCATTAATATGGTGATTTTGTATTAAATATCAGACACATGAACAATGCCTTGTACAGGCAGGCTAGGGATTTTTCTTCCTTCAAAGAGTTTTCAATTTTAACACTGGTTGACCATCTTGAACTTTTGAAATTACTGGTCGAACTTGTCTTGGCTCAGGCAATGCTGTATTAAGTGCAAATCTAGGAAAGCTCAAATCATTTCCTAGGCCCCTAACTCAGTATCCAAATCCTGTGTCCTCTAACAATCTTGTTAGGCTTGCTTTTGGTCTTTGTTAATGAGACTTGAGGAAGTCTCATAGAATATGAATAGTTCATATTCTAGGGCATTTTTCTTATTCCTATTTTTATTTTGTTTTAGCTGGATGCCAGGGTTGTCAGATATTAAGAAGATATTTTCACTCTGGAATGAATGAACTCCCAGCATTCTTTGCAATGTTCTTTGTGTAATTTTGCAACCTCTAGTTCTACTAATAACCTCTTTGGTGATCTTGATAGACTATGTACAACCTGTGTTCTGCCAAAAAGTTGAAAGAGATTCCTACGTGTAGTTCTCAAGGCCTGTCTCCTTGCAGTTTCTTATTTCCTATAACCTCATCCACAGATCCCAGTCACTTCAATTGTGCCAATATCTGGTCATTGTCACTGCACATTGGAAAACCATTGTATACAGCTCAGACACAGTTTCCTTGCATACTTATTAAGTGCTATGGTTTGAATGTTTTTGTACCCTCCAAAATTTATGTTGAAACTTAATACACAATGCAACAGTATGGCTTTTGGGAGGTGATTGAGTCATGAGAAGGCTCCACCCTCAGGAACAGGATTAGTTGCTCTTATAAAAGGGTTTGATTGGAGGAGTTTGCTCCTTTTTGCACTTCCACTAGCTGCCAAGTGAGGATAAAGTGTTCTTCCCTACCAGAGTCTACAGTGTTCAATCACCATCTTGGAAGCAGAGAGAACCCTTCATTTGACAATCAGATCTTCCAGTGCCATGATCTTGGACTTCACAGACATCAAAAACTGAGAAGTAAATTTCTATTGCTTATCAATTATCCCGTCTGTGGTTTTCATTATAGCAGTACAAACAGACTAAGATACAGATTAATTGTCCAAGACTGGAGAGGTGCATATGCTTTGCCGTAAGTCAAGAGTTTTCTTTCTCTCAGAAAAATCACAGTTTTGTGCTTCCTGTTTTCTGTAGCCTAAAAGACAGTTGCTCATATATATTTTTTCCAGTATTATATATGTCTATGATGAGGGTTACAGTCTTGTACCAATGAGTTTATCAAGGCAGGTATAAATACATATTTTAAAGTCTATGAATCAGAACCCGAATAAGAAGTTCTACACATTGTAAATGGCTCAAATGTCTGTAAACCTATTTTAGTTGATAGGCCCTGTCTCCTTTTCTCTTTCTATAATGTCACTGTTGAGGAAACTAGGTGATTTGCCTTTGTCCTATAGTTTACATTTAACTGATTGTGGGTGGTATGATGTAGTTTACACAATCCTCTGTCTGCCACATTGGGAATTGATTCTAGGGGCCTGATTAGATTCAGTCAATATTTAAGAAATTACTACATCATGTGTGATGTTTTGTTTTTCTATCTACAAGCATGTAATGACCAGCTATGTCTCTTTCCTAAAGTTACCAAACTTTGAGGCTCCCTGTCTAGATTCATTAGCAGTTTCACAGTGATGTTATTCTAATTTTATCATTCTTTTCTGGTTCTATAAAAGAAACTTTCCCGATCTACCATTTTATTACTCATTAGTATTGCTTGTATAGAAAACACAGGATAAATGCTTCAGTCTTCCCCTTTATTTGCCCATTTTTTTTTCCAAATAATGAGTTTGATCACAATCTCCAACCATTCCTAAATGTTCTTTCTGAGCAGCGTCATACTATTCTGATACTACAGTTATGATAGTACAGTTATTCTGATACTACAGTTATACAGAGAACTCTCTTAGGATCCCTCAATTTTTTTTCAGGGAAGTCATTATAATGGTGGGAAATCTTCTCTGCTCTGGCTGTTTTCTGAACCTCAGTCTACCCTTTAAATGTTTTGATATCAAGGGGAAACTGAGAAGACTCAAATTTAGATCTTGTCTCACTTTCGTACTCTATTTCTGGCTTCCATTGGAACCTACATTCTCATCCCTGTCCTGGTCTTCACACACATTATTGCAAAGAGAATAGTACTTAATGCTGGCTGTCAGTTTTGCTAAATCATATAACCCTGCTGATATTTATAAAATGTAAGTTTAACAATATCATATCTTTCTTTATATTAAAATGGGAATTTGGGAAATTTAGAAAACTCCTTTTTTAAAAATAAAAAAAAAAGCTTGGATTTTGAGATTATGCCTTTGAAGACAAATCAACTTTAAATTACAAAGAAAACAATCATCTTTATTAATTCAGTGGTTGGGATATTATAGACCAAAATGACCGATAGGGAGGGTATAAATATGTTTATGAAATAAAAAATATGGCCATTATGCTGAATTAAGAACCTTATTATATATGCTTGAATCTTCTGCAGATTTGACGTACTATTAAGTTGTTTTTAGTGATAACTGCATGGTAGCATGGAAATAGGAACTTAGTTAGAAATCAGGAGATTCAGGTTTTAGTCATGGTTTGTTCCTAGCCCTGCCACTACACTTTGTTGTGTATACACTTAACATATGTCTAAGGTAAAACATATTAGTGCATATTGTTTCACTTGTTTTTCTGTGATGTCCTATTTATTTATTTATTTATTTATTTATTTATTTTTTGACACGAAGTCTCGCTCTGTCGCCCAGGCTGGAGTGCAGTGGCGCCATCTCGGCTCACTGCAAGCTCTGCCTCCTGGGTTCATGCCATTCTCCTGCCTCAGCTTCCCGAGTAGCTGGGACTACAGGCACCTGCCACCACGCCTGGCTAATTTTTTTTGTATTTTTTTAGTACAGACGGGGTTTCACCGTGTTAGCCAGGATGGTCTCCATCTCCTGACCTCGTGATCCACCCGCCTTGTCCTCTCAAAGTGCTAGGATTACAGGCATGAGCCACCGCACCTGGCCCTGTGATGTCATTTCTATATGTGAATAGATGTCACTTGTAACAGATAAGCTCTATAATCTACTCTCTAAATTTTTGATTCTATAAGCACAGGACAGATGGATTCTGATTTTTGTTTTGAGAGCTCTAAAACGAACTCCACTATCTGGCCGTCTACTCTTCTTTAATTTATATTCAGAGTTTTTGTTTCCATGTGTTTTTAGTCACAGCCTGAAACAGATTGTTCCTTTTATTCTAAACTTACTTGCTTTTAAAGAATGTGAAGAACTAGGAGGCACAGTAACTACATACTTCTTTTTTATTAAAACTCTTTCAAAAACCATGATAACATATACAGGCATAGTTCGTGGACTTTACTTTTACTTACTGAAGAACACATCATAGACTTCCTGATCAAGGAAGCGTTAAAATAACTTTTATGTATCTGTGATTAAAATGTTTTTGAACATCATCATGTATCCATAGGTGATATGGTTTGGCTCTGTGTCCCCACAAAAATCTCACATTGAATTGTAATAATCCCCATGTGCCAATGGAGGGACCAGGTGGAAGTAATTGGATTATGGGGGTGGTTTCCCCCATTCTGTTCTCATAATAGTGAGTGAGTTTTCATGAGATCTGATGGTTTTATAAGCATCTGGCATTTCCCCTGCTGGCACTCATTCTCTTTCCTGCTGCCCTGGGCTTTCTGCCATGATTGTAAGTTTCCTGAGGCCTTCCTAGCCATGTGGAACATGAGTCAATTAAACTTATTTTCTTTATAAATTACCCAGTCTTGAGTTTTTCTTCATAGCATCATGAGAACAGACTAATACAATAGAAGTAATTCATTTTCAGAATCTATTCCTTTTATGTATTTCTTCAAAATAGCCTGTTTTATTAAAATTCCCTCGTGTTTAATGGATTCGACTATTACCTCATAGGAATTTATTTATTTATTTATGCTTTTTTCTTGAATGTTCTTTTTTTAATTTCTGTTTTAGTTTCACTTAAATACAATAGTATTTAAAAACTTGGGGGTTTTTTTGTAAGTCTTTAAGTGTGTGGCTATTAGATAAACCTCAATATTAATGTCAATAATTCTGATGTTTAAAAATCTCATAAAATTCCAGAACTTCATTTCACTTCTGAAATGTTTCAAGTTACAAATCAATATTTGTTATTGCAGTTTCAATGGCATCTATGATCTTCTCCTTGCTCATTGAAATGCTAGGAGACCAATGAAAGTGAATTAAGTGGGCCAAGGCAGGCGGATCACGAGGTCAGGTGTTTGAGACCAGCCTGTCCAATATGGTGAAATCTTGTCTCTACTAAAAATACAAAAATTAGCTGGGTGTGGTGGTGCATGCCTGTAATCCCAGCTTCTCTGGAGGCTGAAGCAGGAGAATCATTTGAACCCAAGAGGCAGAGTTTGAGGCGAGCCAAGATCGTGCCACTGCACTCTAGCCTGGGCGACAGAGTGAGACTCTGTCTCAGAAAAAAAAAAAAAAAATGTGAATTAAGTAAATAAAGAAGAAATTCTGAAGGAAGCAACTCTCAGGAAATAATTCTTAAGAATCCTCAAGTTTTTAAGGTCTCATGACAGCAACAACAAAATGCAGACTACAATAAAGGGAAACTGCAGTCACACCTGTGGTAGCAGGGACAGCATGGACAGTGTGTAACTATCTTACTAAACAGACCTTCAAATGAGCCCAAAATTAACAGCTAAGTGTGGTACTAAATCATCTCCTTTAACCTTAGAACCATTACTTTAATTCTAAGCACATGATTCTTAGAAGGTGCATAATTAAAATTTTAGAAATGGAATGATATTCTAAAACTGCAGTTAAAAACAAACTTATGTCTTTTCCAGGATATCCAGGGAACACCTGTTGTTCCTAAATGTGAACATTTCCACACAACTTAGCTCAAGACAGATAAGCAGTTAATCTGCTCTCTAACCTCCTGAATTACTTCTTGATTAGAAGAGAAAATGACTAGAGCATTATCTGATGAATACTCTTTGCTTTCCTGAATCCACTTTTGATGTTACATTTCTAGAGTGTCTAATGCATTGCATTACTTCTAAAAATTTCATTCACAAGACATAACACATATGATGAACATTTTCACCATGCATAAAATGCATTCCTAATAGAAGACCAATATATTTTATATGAATCTTAAATAGCCTTTATTAAAGGGTAATAATCTTTCTGGATAGTATGAGAATAAATTTGTATAATGTAAATTTTTATTCTATATTTTTAAAATTCACTTAGCATATTTGAATATTCACTCTCTTGAGTTAATAGACATATTGTTTATCTTTAGGTACAAATGATAAACGTCGATTTTGTTTTCTATTCTATATATATAATGAGCAGGGAAGTTGAATATGGACAAATGTAGACGCTATATATGTGAAAATGTCTTCAAATTATGGTATCAGATTATGTACAGGCTTGAAAAATTAAGATGTTGCCCACATGAAGGAACACACTTTCAGAGCAGAATTAAGTATACACAATATCAGGCCATGAAAAACTAGAGTAATCTCTCCTGTGAAGTAGTTCCATTTTATCACTGTGGAATGAAAAACCAATTTTCATAGCTATAATTCCAAATATACTTTAGTCTTAATTAGCCTTTGCATGTGATGATTTATCTTAGATGAGGAAAGCTAACCTCAAGTTCTTCCCCTGGCAGCTTTCCTTTCATGTGATATGAAAGCCCTATGTATTTTTTTCCAAATAGAAATTTATATTAAAATATTAAACCTGTTATTTCAAATTACACTGATCCAGATTTGGATGACTGTCTCATCTTTTCTGCTTGAAGGATCGGGATGCAAGTATCTACTATTTTTTTTAATTGCACATTAACTAGAAGAGGGATCAAACCTACGTTTGACATGCCTGCAAGAAACAATTAAATCCTATGGGAAGGAAGGAAGGACGGAAGGACAGAAGGAAGGAAGGGAGGAAGAGAGGGAGGGAGGAAAAGAGGAAGGGAGGGAGGAAAAGAGGGAGGGAGGGAGGGAGGAAGGGAGGGAAAGGAATGAAGGGGGAAAGGAAGGGAGGGAAGTAGAGAGGAAGGGCTTTCTGGGCTTGCTTTTACTGAAGTTCAGTAAGGTGGTGTTCAGCTACCAGGGAGATAACACTTGTGAATTGGGATAAAAAGGTAATAAACCAGTGTTTCCTAAGAAAGAGGCTCTGAGCCATAGAAATAAGATATTTGACATTATATATGATCACTTCTCAACTCTGCTGAAAAGTAGCAAATGAGTCACAAGCACGTCAGGGGAGAATCATGTGATAGAAAGAATGAATATTTCTTACATGAATTCAACTTCCAAATCTTTCTATTGAATTTAATGGTAAACCTTATTGTTTTTAATAAAATAGGGGACATTTTATTTCTAATGCTATATTTTGTAGTAATAGAGTGATTTTGATTTTTTTAAAGTCTGTAGGTTTTATTATTAACCAAAGAAACATTGTTGTTTTCTGGTATTATTGCCATCCAATGGAAATATGTCCTATAGATTTTTAAAATTAACATCGGAAAAACCACAATTAATAAACATGCACCATACTTTTAATATAGATCCATTCTCATGGGATTCATTAAGAAAAGGGCATGACATATATATTGTATATCTCCTAAAACATGGAAGTACTCCTTCATTCTGGAGTTGTTTATTAATAAGTTTAAATCAATTAAAATCAAACTAATAGTCAAGGATCCAGAAATCAGTTCTTGAAATACTAGCTTGAATATGACTTTTTAAAATATCCTGTGTGCTTTTGAAAACCATTATTAGCACAGTATATTGTGCCTAAATATATTGCAGTATCTGCTTCTTGACCTCTGTGGATATGATTAGCAAAAATAACTCATCATCAGTAGAAGATTTTAGAAATAAAGCTCTGATGCCTTCATATGACTATATTGCTATTAGCTCATTTTTCACAGGCTGAGAGACACAGGTTGTTTAATTAAAAATCAGCCTTATTGAGGCATAGCTGCATTTCTGTCAGAGAGAAAGCTGGTGGAAAGATTTAACAGCTGTATAAATAAGATATACTCTAGGAGTTATGATTCTTTTTATTTTTCACACAAACTCCTTCAAGAAATATGTATATCTCTTTTTATTAATGTATAAGGGAAAAAAACTATTTCCCTTAGAAAATCCACTGCCACATATATTGGTATTTTTACTACCTTAATAAAACCCTAGGGATTTGCTTCAAAGGACATCACATTATAGCTTTTTCTTTGAGAAAATGCAACAGTGAGCTTTAGTTAAACAAAGAATTATGCCTCTTCATTTCAAATGAATTTAGTTTAAATATAGTAATTTGAAATAAAAGTTTAGGCACAATTTTAATTAGCTTATAAGCCCTAGGATGTACTTCTTAGTAACACTGAGTGTTTAGGGTCTCTACTTTCAGACACACTCAGTATTAATTTTAGCATGATAAGCAGCCTTGTCTTTCATACATTTTTAAGTCAAAGAAATAAAATCCTTGTTGAATCTCTCCATTTTATATTAACTCTTCATCACCTGGACATTATCATCTGATTCAGAAGTTAAGAAAGATCCAGTACTGTATCTGACAAAGTTCCAAGCTAAAAGAAAATTAGAACGTGAAGGTTCTAGGTGATTGGTTGATTTGCTGGGCAACACATCTCTGTATCCAGGGAAATTGCTAAGATATTAAGCACTACCTCTGATTAAATTCACATGGTAATTACAAGACATAGTGTGAGTAAAATAGGATATATTTGCAGCTGTATTAATTACATAGTATAAATAGCTACTAATGTTTTTTGAGTTTTATGTGCTTGACACTGTGATAAGCCTTTATATGCAGTTTCTTCTTAAACACAAAAGCCTATGGTTTTGTATATTTTACAGTGAAGAAAATAAGAATTAAATTCTCAAGTGATGTGCCTGAACATCACTCAGCTAGAAAATGAGACCATAAAAATTCTGATCTGCGTCTATCCATGAGTAGAGTTCAAATATTTAACCTCTTAGCTATAGTGCTAGATGACATTTATCTTGGTAATTTGACAAAACAATAACAATAGCAGCTAACATTTATTAAATGTATGCTAGATATTCTTCTAAATCATTCACATTAATTCTTATATAGATTATATGATCTCACCATCTAATATTGATAGGACTTATTAAATGTGTCTTATCAAATATGCAACCTTGGAATATGCCTACAGAAATATATGTATTACACACACACACACACACACACACACACTAGAATGCTTATGGCATTCCAATTTAAGATAGCCCCAAACTGGAAACTATCCAAATATATTTCAGTGGTTGAGTAGATAAGTAAATTGTAGCATATACAAAGGACAGAATACTATACAGCAACATTATGTGGAATGTCAAAAATAAAATATTGAATGAAATGAGCCAGACTTTTAAAATATCTACTAAACCTATTTTTGTGAAATATAAGAAACAGGCATAACTATGATATTACAAGTCAAGACAATGATTATCCTTTAAGGTGGGGAAAGGGACTAGTGGGGAACACAAAAAGAGGATTCTGGGTGCTATAAATGTTCTTTTAAAAAATATGACTGTTGGCTGGTCATGGTGATTCATGCCTGCAAGCCTAGCACTTTGGGAGGCTGAGGTGGGAGGATAGCTAGGGGCCAGGAGTTCAAGACCAGCATGGTCAACATAGTGAGACCCCATATATGAGTGTTGGTTATATGGCAATGTTCAGTATGTAAGTATTCATTAAGCTGTACACTTATTTTAAGTGTGCCTGTATATTTTAATAGAATGTTAAAGTTAAGTCATGATATTAGCGTTACATTAACTGGGCTTTCTTTTTCTGGGTCTCCTTTTCCTATCATTACTATCTCGTTATGTCTACTTTATTTGTTTCTGCATTCAAACTAGGCATAAACTTCAACTTTTTTTAAAAAAATCGAACATATTGTGCCTTCTGTTCATAAATATAACTATAGATTTTGGGGAAAATGTTTGCAAATACAGAAGGTATAAGATATTACAAATATTTTTAAGCTTAGAAAACATTTATATTTACATCTGAACATTGGTGTTAATTTACTAATCAGTTTTAAATCTATTTTTACCTTTTAGTCTCTTTCATTTGTTTTCATTTCAAAATTAAAGCTCATTTGATTTCATTCACTTTTTGACCCTTAATTCTTTCACTTTAAGTATACCATCAAAATAAAAATTTAGCTAATTTTTAGAACTTTGTAAACAGAAAAATGTGTGCCTCAAAGGATCTTTTAAAAGCAAATATGCATTTATATTAATAAATTACAGAAATACTATATCTTCAGTCTCACAAACTTGAAAAAAATGCTGACATTACTATTTAGTTCACTGTTCTGACATACCGTAAGCATTTAACCATGATATCTGTCCTATTTATTTCCTTCAGTTTTTTTATTATTAATTCAAACATTTATTTTATACCCACTATGTGCCAGGTCCTCTTCTAGCAGGTAGTGGATACAGCAGTGAATAAAAGAGACAAAAAAAATGTCCTTGTAAACCTTGCATAGTAGTGAGAGTGAGAAGCTATATAAAATAAAATATGAAGTGAATACACAGTATTTCAGATATTGACAACATATAGCAAGACATAGAAAGTAATAGAGAAAGAAAAAGTTGTTGTTTTAAATAGGGTGTTCAAGAAAGGCCTCTTTAATAAGGTGCACATTTTGTTAGAAACTGGAAGGAAGTGAGGCCTGAGAAAAGCAGATGTCTGTGAGAAGAGCAATGCACATAGAGGGAGAAGCAAGGACCAAGGCTTTAAATTGGGAGTGCTGGTAAGGGAGAGTTTTAGGATATGTTCAGGAAACTTGCCAGGTGGTTAAGTTTTGTATGATCTTGTACGTCATTATAAGGACTTTAACTTTTATTCTGAAAGCCACTGGAAGCCACTGGAGGGTTTTGACCTACAGAATAAAATAATCTGTACTACCTTTTTGAAGGGCATCATTAGCTTTCCTGTTGACAACAGAACGTGTGTGTGTGTGTGTGTGTGTGTGTGTGTATGTTAGTAGTAGTGGTGGTGGCAGAAATACTGCAGAGAAAAAGTATGGAGATAAGTTAAAATACAATTACCATAATTCTGTAGAAAAGAGGTGGTGGTAACTGGGGCTTGTGTTAAAATTCTAACCCCCAGCATGATGGTATTAGGAGGTGGGATTGGGGGAGATAATTAGATGAAAAAAATAGAACCCTCATGAGTGGGGTTAGTGCCCTTGTAAAAGAGACCTTGGAGAGCTCTCTCACTTTCCTTTTGTCATGTGAGGATACAACCAACCAAGACATCCAGTCACTTGCAAACCAGGACGTGGTTCCTCATCAGATAGCAAATTTGCAGGGCACCTTGATCTTGAAGTTTGTTGTGTAAGTCATCCAGTCTATGGTATTTTGTTATAGCAGCTTGAACTAAGATGTAATTATCTTACCATTACTCTGAGTTAATTTCACTTCTGGCCTGCCCTTAGCATCTTGTATATATACTTCCGTCACAGTTTCTTACCAATATTTCCTGTACACTGAGAGTATGGTTGAAGATAGCAGTCATATCCAATACAAATTTAATGTGAGCCACTGAGGTAATTTTAAATTTTCTGAAATCATCAACCAATAAGTAAAAAAGGCGAAAATTTTTTAACCCAATATATCAAAAATATAATTTCAGCATGTCATCAGGATAGAAAACATAAATGAAAAATTTTACATCTTTTGTTTTTGTACTAAGTCCTCCAAATATTAAAATTTCATCAGAAATACCTGATTTGTATTTGCATTTAATAAAACGTACAGTTGAAAAATAGATTCACATACTTGAGTTGTTCTGACCATACTTAAAATTTCAAATAACTGAATTGAGAATCAATTTTAAAATTCTAATTTAATAATTAAAATTTGATCAAATTTATTTCTTCCTTCCTTGTAACAACATTTTAAGTCATCAATATCTACATATGACTACTAGCTATTGTATTGGTCAGTGTAGGTGTATAAAATCATTTTTCCCTTTATATACACAAATAGTATAGTATAATGAAACATATACAAATGTATATGTGAATCATGAGATTAAAAAGTATCAGGTAGCATACTTTGTGAGATTTTATTTCCCAGCCACATTCGATTGTACAAGGGAAGGCATGGAGTAAACAGAAAGGTAATTTTAATTAGGCTTAGCATTTTTCCAGGAGACTGAAGTAGAAGAGAAGGGGATCAAAGAACTTGAGTACATAAATAAGGCAGTAATGATAATGATGAACCTTAGAATTTAAGCTTGTTAGGGGTATAATATTCCTGCCAATAGTGCAAATTCTGAATTTAATGAGAAAACATGAGACCAATCCAACTTGGAAGACTTGACAAAATAACTGGCTTATGTTCTTTAAAATTTAAAGGTCAGGGAACACACAGACAGGGTGAAAAAATGTGCCAGATTGAAGAACACTGGAGCAATAGGACATCTAAATGCAATGTGGGATCCTAGATTGGATTGTAAACTAGGAAAATATAATTGTTCTAGACATTATTGGGTAATTGATGAGATTTGAACACCTACCCCAATCAGATAAGAGCATGGTATCAAATATAATTCCTTGATTTTGATCATTGTATTGCAGTCACTAAAGAAAACCTCTTGGTTCTAAAAAAAATATGCATTGAAATATTTGGAATAAGAGAACAAAATGTCTACAACTTATTCTCAAGTGGTACAGTAAGAAAATGGGGAGATAACAAGAGAGAAAGATAGAAACAGCAAGAATGCAAAACAAATGATAAAAAAATGGGACAACTTGTTAACTCCTGATCTAGTCAAACAGTATATGGGATTTATTTGCACTATTCTTTTAACTATCCCATACATTTGTAATTATATTAAATAATAGAATTCAAGTCTAGCTGAATCTTTGTGAAGTTTTTCAGACTAACCTAAAGATGACAATATGGGTTCCCTTAGAAGCAGGAGTGGAGATCGGGATTCAAGTTTAAGCAATTAATTTGGGAGCTTAAGGATAAAGGATAAGTGAGTAAGGACATTAAATAAAAAGACAGAAAAGGGAGCAATGAGGGCTTAATATTGAGGTAATTATTACCATGAGCCACAGGAAACCCAGGTGCTAGCATGGAACATATATTTCAAATTTGTGGATTGAAATTCATATGATGGAAATGAGATACAGGAAGGTCTCAGTTATAATTATATATGCAATATAATTATATATACTATTATAATCACACATTTCAATTTGCATCTGTGGATTGAGAGAATTAGGTTTTGTACACCAGTTCATATCAGTTATTGAGTAAGGAATGGTCTTAGGTAGCCCTGATTCCCCAACACTTGTGGCGTGGAGCACAGGAGCGTGAAGGTGTATTTTAGTAGCTGGAGAAAGCACTCGGATAAGGAATATAATTCCTAGTGGAGTAATTTGGACTGAGTATACTAAAATGATAAGGACAGAGGTATCTATCGAACACCACTATCATCTGCTACACTTGTTGACACTTTATCAACCTTTGTGTTATCAAATTACTATTATCATTATTGTTTTTACTAATACTAGTACTATTACAGTTTAAATTATTCACAGCAGAAGGTAGGCTGGAGAGCGAAGTAGTCATGTCTTCTGTTGGAAAATTAATAGCAGTTATGCACCAGCACAAAAAAAAACATTTTAAAAGCTTATCCAAAACATTGAAAAAGTTGAACAATTCTATTCGGTAATGTTTCTTCATGTTTCCTTACAAAAGGGATTTAGAGTTTCTCTTTACCAGACTATCTAAGGCCAGTGTGCAACTAGGAAATGAATTGAATAAAAAAAAATAGAGTAAGAGTTCTCTGATTAACACAAAACCCAAACTACAAGTGTATTCATCTAGGCATTAAAGGAAGTTACTATTTATGTAAAACATTTTGATGTAATGAATTGTTATTCATTTAATTAGTAACTCCCAGTTCACAACTAGTTTACTCAATGTTTCCTACACAATGTTAAAACATTCTGGTGAAGAAGGGGACAAAAAAGATCCCTCATGGGGTTTCCTTTGGTTTCTAATGCAGCATAATAATAATTTAGAGCACAGTCTGCAGAGCTAGATTAGATGTGTTCAAATGTTTTTTGTTTGTTTATTTATTTTTGGTTGTTTGACCTAGGTTTAATTACCTTCTTGTGTCTCAGTCCCTTAACTTAGAGATTTTTAGTTTGCATTGAAATGAGTGGATACATGATGAATGCATAAGCCAATTCCTGGAACACATCTGCACGCTATTAAGAGAGTAAGTGAATGTGTGTGTGCCTGTGTGTGTGTATGGGTGTGCATGTGTGCATAGACTTGTCCCATTAATAAATATGTATCTCTTTCCTCCAAAGCTGAATTTACACAATTAGCTTCAGGTAATCTAGAAAGAACAGTGTGTGGAATGCCAGTATATGAGGAATTCATTGTAATTTGATAGTTTATTGTTTTTTCGGAGGAGAAATGGGAGAACATTTGCAGAACTATTTTGATAAATGTATTTTGTATTTCAAAGACATTTAACCTTTCTCCTGACTATCTGATTTATCTCATCCATGTTTATTAACATTGGTGGTTATGATAATCTCCTTAAGTGCCATATAATGATTTTATTAATGACCTGTTCTGTGCCTTTGCAGAGATTTAAGAAAAATTAAATGACACCTTCCAGGAGATTGTAATTTATCTGAAGCTTGTTTTCACTTAATATATTTATTTGCATAGTTTGTTTCCTGAGTGCTATTATAAATTAGATAATTATTTATTCTGATGTATGATTTTTCTGTTGTAGAAATGGAAGTTTAAAACTTGGAAATGTTAGTAAGTGGAATAGATTTGAATATTTTAAATCATTAAGAAGTAGCTGAATTCAAAATTTTCTGAAGAGTTTTTGTTGTCAGTTTCTTTTTTCCTAGAGTGCCTTAAGCAGATACTATCATCTTTGATTAAAATGACATCAAAAGAGCAAAGCAAAAGCCATGAGCTAATGCTTAATTAGTTTATTATAGGATATCATTCAGGACATTTAAAAAATTATATAAGTAAAACGAATCATGATCTCAAAAATAAGCATTATTTAGGCTTCATGAATTTAAAAAAAGTATCGGAATATTTGACTATTTTAGAGAACGCACAATGTAATTGTGCTATGTAATCAATAGTCAGTTCTAAGTTTAAAAATAAATTTTGATTATACGATATATAATATCTCAAGTCCACGTTAATGGAAATTTATATTTGAAATTAAAATTGTTGACAACTAAAGGAAAACAAAAACATTAAAAAGTAAGCAATTCTCAAATAAATTGTAAAATCACAACTTTGACAAAAAGTTGAAATACAGACAAACAATATTTGTGGATTACAATGCAACAAGTATTTCATATATCATAGTCCACAGAACTAGGAAATCAACCATCTACCCCACATCACATTTCTCAGCTCTGAGCTACAGTTTCTTTAAGAATAAAACAATAAATACAATATAGTCTCTGCTCTCTGAAAAATTTAGCATATTAAAATCAACTTAACCATTGATATCTTATATTGAATTAATTGATTACTTTTTTCTGAAAGAAAGTTAATGAGAAATGAGGTGGAAGAAATTTTAGTTGTAATTTTTATAGAGAAGCCAGACAAATAGTTTCAGAAGAAATTCTGTAGAACAAATGATAGTCAAACTGTAAAACTATGATTCATTCATCCAATTATTTACCAAGTATGGATTAAGCACCAATTTCATGCTGTGTCCTGAGCTTGGCACTGGGAATAAAATAGTTCTGTAACTAAATATTATAGACAACTTAAATGGATGCATTGAAATGAAGAAACTAAGGCATGGTAATGTAAAAAATACTTTTTTGTTTACTGCTTATATCCAGTTGAATCTTCCTTATATTTTACAATGGTATATTTACTCTAATTGTACGAGTTAATAAAAATTAAGCTCTTTTAAGTTTGTATATTCTCAACATTTTTGATGGCTTAAATGTATGGATTCATTTTAGCACTGTGTAATCTTCAATATATTTCTACTCTTATTTATGCGCTTAGCTCATCTTTTATTCTTAAAAAATCATCTAGCTAACATTATTCACCAAATGCTTCAAGTATTTATTAATTTAATATTGTTAAACATTATTCTTTTACGAATAAAAATGCTCTTAAAATAGCCATTTGTGACAGCTTTCCAAATCTTCATCATAATAAAGCTATGTATTACATTAATAAAGTTTAAAGATGAGTAAGTATTAGGTACTCACAGTTACATAAGTTTGACTGTGGAAAGTTATTTTTCTTATGTACTTAATACATTTATCAATACTATAAATGGTGATCTTGTAGTATCCTAGTGTTAAAATTCATCAATAAGGCAAATCAAAGCAACAGTCATGAGCATGAAGAATTAGATATAAATTTTTTTCTTTGAAGATAGACGTTGAGGATTTTGGTATTAACACGAGTCATGTACAGAAAATTTTGTTCCTTTCTCTTTTATTTCTTTTAGATACTTTTGAAATGATTTTTAAATATAGTTCTAAATATTGTTATAGGAATTAAGACTGTGGACATGAGATTAATCTCTCTAGAAATATGGAATTTAAATAGATGCACTTCTATAATACATAGTTGCATCAGTGGCATTTAACAATCTTAGGGCCATGGTATTTTTGTGAATTTAATAAGATACACTGACCCATTCCTCAAAATATCTCAGTGTTTTCTACATGCAGTTTTGCAGATGATTTATGTCCTGGTTGAGAACTCCTGACTTTACCTCTAAGGTACTTTCAATCCTTAAGTTTCCACATCTCTAACACCAGGGCATTCATGATACTGCAGGTTGTATCACAATTTTCAAAATAAACTGAGATCATGGAGGATGGATAGATTGTTACAGTGAATAATATTAAGGTTAGCTAAAAATCTACATTGCCTATTTTGGTCAGTATGCTAAAGAAGAAAAGTAGATTGAAATGTTAAGGTAGTCTCCAATCTCGTAAGTGTGTAAGTGTTGGGAAGAAGCCCCCCAAAATCTGGCCATAAACTGGCCCCAAAACTGGCCATAAACAAAATCTCTGCAGCACTGTGACATGTTCATGACGGCCATAAAGCCCACGTTGGAAGGTTGTGGGTTTACCGGAATGAGGGCAAGGAACGCCTGGCCTGCCCAGGGTGGAAAACAGCTTAAAGGCGTTCTTAAGCCATAAACAATAGCATGAGCAATCTGTGCCATAAGGACATGCTCCTGCTGCAGTTAACTAGCCCAACCTATTCCTTTAATTCAGCCCATTCCTTCGTTTCCCATAAGGGATACTTTTAGTTAATTTAATATCTATAGAAACAATGTTAATGACTGGCTTGCTGTTAATAAATATGTGGGTAAATCTCTGTTTGGGGCTGTCACCTTTGAAGGCTGTGAGACCCCTGATTTCCCACTTCACACCTCTATATTTCTGTGTATGTGTCTTTAATTCCTCTAGCACCGCTGGGTTAGAGTCTCCCCAACAGAGCTGGTCTCGGCATATAAGTAAATATAATTCATCATTTTCCTAGCAAGTAAGTATATTTAAAACTTATTTTCTATGTATTGTTTATTAATATATTTTGGAAGAGTAAGACATTTTACTACCATCCTTTCAATTCAATTTAAAAGGGAATTTTAAAAATCATATATTCTGAATTCTGGTTTTCAGCTCAGAGATGTAGAGATGTGAAAAGAGCCTCAGAACAACTAGAAAACTAGACAAATTTCAAATTAGTACCTTTTCTTGAATTTATCAGAGAACTAAGATTGCAGCGCAAACAAGCAACAAAAATCTGGAAATATAACTAACTACAGCAAAGGAAAAAAGTGAACATTTGAATATCTGAGTCAATTCCAAGCCACCTGAATCTAAATAAGCCAGGAGGAAGATAAAGTTAGAAATTTTTAATAAGTCACTAAAGGACAAATATGGGCCAGAGTGAGAGTACGAAGACTCTGGAGGATGCAGACATACAGGAGTTCTTCCTCTTGCAGGCTTTTTTTTTCCAGTAACCTCACCAGAATCATGCAGAGTGGAGCAAAGACAATCTAGAGAACACTCTCTTTATGACTTACCTGGGGAAGGGAATAGCAGTCACTGCTGAAATATTTCGACTCACTTCTGCCTCCAAAATGAAACAAAAAACTCCAGAGAGAAAGCCATCAAAACCTGTACCTGGTGCATACTGGCAGAATCCCACTGCAATTATTGTAGAGAACAGAAGCCAGCACCTAAACTCTACCAGACCTATGTCTCTCCAAAGTAAAGTCAAAGAAACCTTAATCTACAGGGGATGGAGACCAACACTATAATCTAAGGACATTGGTTAAAGACGCAGTTCAGCTGGGAGATGGGGACGGAAAACAAAAACAATCTCTTCCCCCCGAGGAGGGCTAGGAATACAGGCTAATCCCAGTATTATGACAAAAGTAGGGATAGAAACATGGTGAAATCTATGCCTTCTAAATCCAGGATCACAATGCCTGCATAACAGCAAACTTTAATCAGATCAAAGAAAAGTGTATCCTGTTCCATTCCCCACCAATATGCTAATAGATTAATTCTGCTGCAGAAAGGTAACTCAATGATCTATTATAATAATATAATAAAACTATATTTTGGCATTCCAGCCTGGGCAACAGAACAAAACCCTGTGTGAAAAAAGAAAGAAAACAGAAATAAAAACCAAAAAAACCTGCATTTTGAAGGCACTGGAAAGTGATCAACGCACACAAGACTTGGTGACCTATAATGCTTGACACAGGGCAGATGTGATGTAATATCCATATTCACTTTGTCTTTTTCTCAAGGATATTACCAAATCATTGTGTGTGAAGTAGAGTGCATGTAAAAAGCAGCAGCCTTCCTGAACTTGGAGACATTATAGTGTAGTTCCATCAGATGGCTGTGATTTAAGAAATACAAACCCATAAAGGGAAGAACTCTAGAGAAGGAGCCCTTAAATCTATATACAAACACCAATCAAGCCTTGGACTCCTGAGCATATACAATAATAAAGGCATAACTTTAAGATACCTCGTACAACACAATAGCTGGGGGGATACTGAAGAAAGATTTTAGATGCTCTAGAGAGTTAGAAAGCAAGGTTATACTTTCAGGTTATACCAGTGTGGAGAAACTATGGTAAACCACGTGAGCTTTTTTTTTTTTTTGAGACGGAGTCTCACTCTGTCGCCCAGGCTGGAGTGCAGTGGCGCAATCTCGGCTCACTACAAGCTCCGCCTCCTGGGTTCATGCCATTCTCCTGCCTCAGCCTCTCCGAGTAGCTGGGACTACAGGCACCCGCCACCACGCCCGGCTAATTTTTTTGTATTTTTACTAGAGACGGGGTTTCACCGTGGTCTCGATCGCCTGACCTCGTGATCTGCCCGCCTCGGCCTCCCAAAGTGCTGGGATTACAAGCGTGAGCCACCATGCCCGGCCACCACATGAACTTTTAGTTAAAAACCCATAAGGCGGCCGGGCAAGGTGGCTCACGCTTGTAATCCCAGCACTTTGGGAGGCCGAGACGGGCGGATCACGAGGTCAGGAGATCGAGACCACGGTGAAACCCCGTCTCTACTAAAAATACAAAAAAATTAGCCGGGCGTGGTGGCGGGCACCTGTAGTCCCAGCTACTCGGAGAGGCTGAGGCAGGAGAATGGCGTGAACCCGGGAGGCAGAGCTTGCAGTGAGCCGAGATTGCGCCACTGCACTCCACCCTGGGTGACAGAGTGAGACTCCGTCTCAAAAAAAAAAAAAACCCATAAGGCCACAAACTTGGAGCAAGAGGTATACCTTAAAAGTAACTTCTGGCCAGGCGCGGTGGCTCACTCCTGTAATCCCAGCATTTTGGGAGGCCGAGATGGGCAGATCACGAGGTCAGGAGATCAAGACCATCCTGGCTAACACGGTGAAACCCCGTCTCTACTAAAAATACAAAAAATTAGCCAGGCGCGATGGCAGGTGCCTGTAGTCCCAGCTACTCGGGAGGCTGAGGCAGGAGAATGGCGTGAACCTGGGAGGCGGAGCTTGCAGTGAGCCGAGGTCACGCCACTACACTCCAGCCTGGGCGACAGAGCGAGACTCCATCTCAAAAAAAAAAAAAAAAAAGTAACTTCCTAGGAATAAGTGTTTCACCTTAGGAGTAAGGGAAATTATAAAATAAACCCACTTGAAAAAGAAACAGCAAAAAGGCAGGATCAAGCTGATCAATTGTTACTGGATTTCAGAAGAAATCCAGAATAAAATTAATTTCTCTTTATAAAAAAAAATATTAATATTTTCTAAATTTGTCATCCACAATTTCATCATCCAGTCAAAAATGAGACATTCTAAAAAGTAGGAACAAATGACCAAAAAGAAAGAGAAAAACTATAACATAGAAGATATCCATAATTGATTCAGGTACTAGAGATAAAAGATAAATATCTTAAAAAAATTAAAATATACAAAAACAGGGAAAGATGCGAAATGAAAATGAAAAACTTGGAAGATTTTAACATATCTTTATAATTTGCATGAAAGAATCAAATGTATTTTGGAACTAAAAATATTATATCTGAAATTAAAAACTCATTGGATGGGTTTAGCAATATACAGAATACACAAAAAGAGACAATTAGTGATGTCAAATCATGTCCATAAAAATATGCAATGTAAAATAAAGAGGAAAAAAGATGGAAAAGCTTCAAGAAACCTGGGGCACCGTCAAAATGTTTAGTATACCACACTTTGTGTCCCAGAAGGGGAGGAAAGAGAATAGAGGAATAGAGCTAATACATTAAGTGACAATGGCAGAGACTTTTTTCATGTTCCTTTTTATAAAAAACATCTTTTCCTTGCCCCATACCCTTAGATTATGTCAGAATAAAGCTGACAATTCTGCCAGGCTCTGAAACCCTAGTGCCCCCAACCCAAATCTTGGAAGCAAAGAATATGCCCTGTCATACAACTTTGTACAAGATGTAGTAAAACAAAGCTTAAGTTTTCTCATCTTTCTATAGCAAATGGTCAGTTATTTGATTTGTGTTCCTTATACTCTGTTATATAGTTATTCATGATTCAGCTGACCTTAACAAAATTCCTAGCAGTGGAACCTTGAAATGCATCTGGCTAGATTTATGCTAAAATGATTCAGTTAGCATTTTAGTAACACTTCAAAGGTTTTTGTTTGTTTGTTTTCTAGACTTAATAAAAGGATAGGATTAGAAGAAGCAATCTAGTTAAATTTCCCATTTGTATTTTATTTTCTTGAATACTTTTTTCATAGTTATTTGTTTAAAAAGATTTAAAAATCATTGCACTTTGGTCAGAAAAATAATAAATATATCTTATTAGAAGAGTCTTGTGAAATATATCTTAGCTATATTGAGTTACATGTGCTTTGCTCTCCATCCTTAAAACCCTGTATTACCTCTACCTAGCAATTATTATTAGATGTTGTGATTACTCAATTTTACTTGTCTGTTTCCCACATGATATTCTGGTGAAGGAGAGCTAGTCTGTATTTTTTGGCTATTGATCTTCAGTGTCTAATACAAAACAATAAAGACTTTTAAAAATTAATGAATAAGCACTATGGTTCATTATGTAGGGTTTTTCTTTACCTCTTTTGTTAGAATATATTGGTCTCAGCCGGGCACAGTGGCTCACGCTTGTAATCCCAGCACTTTGGGAGGCCGAGGCGGGCGGATCACGAGGTCAGGAGATCGAGACCATGGTGAAACCCCATCTCTACTAAAAATACAAAAAAAAAATTAGCCGGGCGTGGTGGCGGGCGCCTGTAGTCCCAGCTACTCGGAGAGGCTGAGGCAGGAGAATGGCGTGAACCCGGGAGGCGGAGCTTGCAGTGAGCCGAGATTGCACCACTGCACTCCAGCCTGGGCGACAGAATGAGACTCCGTCTCAAAAAAAAAAAAATATATATATTGGTCTCTATGCTAAAATGGTTACATTTGTCTTTCTAGTTGTAAAATTTCTTCTCTTAATCCCGGTATCATCAGAGTCATTTACCTATATGGCTTTTCCTGACTAATTCACTAATTTACTCCTAAATGAGTCAATTATTATAATCATCCCTTGCAGTAATATTATTGTGTAATACAACAATTCCTTGTAATTATTTTTCCCATTTGACTGAACTGTGTTTTTTGAAGACGTTTTGACTTTCTAATCTTCATTTCTCCAGGATGTGAAAAGTGCCTTTTACATAAAAAAACTCTTCTACATAATAAACTTTTCATTAACCTTTATTCATTTTCTGAAGAATCAATAAATAAATGAATGAAAAGGGAAGAAAAAAGAAAGAAAATAAATATGGCTTTTTTAATATTCAAGAGATACATAGCGTTCCATATTAATTTTAAATTGCTTCAACTTTTTCAAAAGTCAGTATAAAATTTTAATAAATCACAGTTTTTTCCTTGTAACAGATATGTCACTTTTGAATAAACTTGACAATTTTCCATCCTGAAATTATATCTCTGATAATCTATTCTGTCACATTTCCAGAACTTTAGAATGCTCTTCTTCCTCATAATTCCCATAAGATATCTTAAATTATTTCTTGGGGAAAAAATCTAAACTGGATTACACGTGCATTCTTTTAAACAATTGCTTGAGAGAAAATTTGTTTCTCTGTTTTATTCTGTGAAAACTTTAATTTTCCCTACCTTGTTTCATTGGCAAGTTCAAACCTTTGTTAATCTCTAAAGTTAATTCTGTGGGGCCTTTTTTTCTGGTTGCAGTCCTGAAGCAAAATGTGTGTTCTAATCAGAACTATAGATCCTCTTCTATCTGTTTAATTGGCCAGGACATCAATATGTCAATCATAAATTTCAGGTACAGATTCTCAATGTCTCAATATCCATAGGATCACTTTAATACTAATCTACCCAGAACCATCTCATGATCCAATTTTTATACAAACTCTTGAGAACCCACAGAAATTTATATCCTCTCTCACCTCTTTTTCTTTCCTTTCTCCTAAAAAAGCTTATACATTGTGCTAAATGCAAAAGATAAAAAATGAGTAAAGCATGGATAATTCTTAATCTCAAAGTCTAGTTCTGCATATATGCATGCCAAAAGTCAGTAACTAATGTAAGACATTACCTTGAGGACGGAAAAAGTCTTCCTTAATTCACTGGGCTGGAGTCAGATTTCAAAGTCAGGTTAGCTGATGCCAGAGGCCACACCCAGCCATTGCACTCCCCTGCCTCTCATGGATATAAAGCATGAAATGTGAGCTGGGGAAAGTGCCATTACAGCTGGATCAGAAGCATCTTAAGGAGTGGATGCTTGACTGAGAACAGATGCTTGGTAGTTTCTCCTACCTTATGGCTCTCTTGCTTGAACTACTGTGATTCTTTTCTATGTGTACCTTAATCTTAGAGTTTGAGCCTCTTCATTAAGAGATCAGCAGTAGTTTGATTTTTAGCCTTATTTTTTATTTGTGGAGTATTCCTTTAATGAAGAGTAATCCTTCAAATCATTGTTAAACACTTAAAACATGCTTTAAACGGCGAAGAAAAAACATTAAAAAATATTTTTAGAACCATACTAAGCTTTTAGATTTTTGCCTTTCTTGACAATGAGTTGGGGCTTTATTATAGTTATTATCGCTCATTAGTTGGAGTTGACAAGAAAGAGTGGTACAAAAATCTTCATTTTCAAGTTATGAGTACTGTATGTATATATCTATACATGAATCTATCTATCTATCTACCTATCCATCCATCCATCCATCCATCCATCTCTATGTGTGGGTTATGGAGCAAATAAATTACAGTCTGAAAGAATAAATGATTAAAACTATTGTCAGATTCATAGCATGCCAAGGAGTAACATAAATGTTCAAATGTATAAATATGCACTCTCATAATTTGCTCTTCATTGAATAGTTTTATAATTTTAATTTTCAGCTTAAGTTTTTTTTTTTGAGATAATGCATATCAGTTTTAGGGTAATATAAACCTCTTTAATTTAAAAACTATTATTTTAACTAATAAATACATAAGCTTCATCTTAATTATGCTTGTTGTTTTTCACATATGTATATCTCACTTCTACTTTTAGTTTCAAATTAAAATACTGAAAAATCATTTCTCATTTGACTTTAACTCTTCTGTGATATTCAACATTCTACTTTAAATTTTATTTATAATTTTAGAAGATTTTTTTAATTGTAGTATCATCAATAGATAACTTAGCCTAGAAGTTTACATTAACAAAGTAATGTGTTAGGAGTTGTCTCTGGTTCATTTAGAAACTACTGAAATCAATATTTAAAGATGACTGAATTGTTAAGAGAATTGTACTTCAAGTGATGGTCCACGACCTGCTGCCCACCCTGAGATACATTCAGTCAGTCATGGCAGCAGCAACAAATTGATGCCTTGTTTTAAAGTCACTGAAAATTAATTTAATTTAGATTTGCTATTTATGTGACTTCTAGAGTATTTAAAGATTATTTTATACTTTAAAGGTTTTTAATAAACATTTATTAGGTTCCCCTGCATTCACACTAGCTGTTTCCTATGAATGTTCGCTTTTATTATCTGTCATTGTTTTCTGTCATTGTTTTGATGAAGTAGACATTTATCAAAACATCAAAATAGTATAACAATAAATTATTTAATTAATTGGAGTGTGTTTTGTGATAAAACATATTTGAACATCTCTCTTCTACATTTACTATAATCATGAGCTTTTATGTTATTCAGATGATTTTATGAACACACTTGATTATGACCTTATAAAGCACAATAAGAGTTTATACATAATGTTTTGTTTGAGCCTTATAATAAGCCATGTGCCCTGTGAAATAGAGAGTGGGTATAATGAAATCCCCGTAACTAATAGTTGCCTGAAAATCCCTAGTTCCTCAATTTATGCATTGAATTTTATTTGAGTGAAAATTACTTAAATTCACATATCAGACATGTTAAGGAAACCCAGTCTCTCTATCCTAGTATCTCCCAGAATTATCAGAAACCTTGTATGACTCCTAGTTATTTCTCTTCCAAATTACCAACACCTGCTAAATATTCTATTTTCTTACAGCTCACAGCTTAGGATTGTTTACTTTGCTTTGCAATAATTATGAAGAAGAAATACAGGCTTGTTATGGTTTGAATGCATCCTCTCCAAAATTTAGGTTTTGCCCACATTGCAGTATTAAGAGATGATTAGACCATAAGGGTTTTTCCCTTGTTAATGGGATCAAGACTCTTATAATTGAAGCTTTAGATAACATTCATTTAGCTTGCCCTTCTGCCACTTGTCAAGTGATGATGCCACAAGAAGGCCCTCCCAAGACCAGAAGCCGGTGCCTTGATCTTGAATTTAACAGCCTCTAGAATTGTGAGAAATAAATTTTTGGTTTTTATTAGTGACCAGTCTCAGATATTTTGTTTTAGTAGCACAAAACAGACTAAGAGACAAGTTTTGCTGTATTTGGCTGACTTACTGAAACTTTGAAGGCAATAGCAGTAAAACATTACACAGCAGCAACTTAAAGTCAAATATTAGATGTTCTGTTTTTTTATTTGAAAGTTCTTTGACCGTCCCTGCTTCCTTCACCATGAATTTCCTCTTTCAATGTTTTTGGGTCCTTCTTTCATTTTCTCCTTTTCACCTTTTCCTCTCTCACGTATCTCTTCCTCAAGATATACCTTTGGGAACTCAATTTCTTGTTCTTCTTACAAAGAAAATGCAAGCATCTGTTTCCAACTACTCTTTAGATATCTAGTGATTAATTAATATGCTCAAACAAACAAATACCCATCTACTCTAGGTCTAAGTGTTCATCATAGAGAAGATATGACAAAGGCTTTGGAATTTTGTTCTCTTTAATTTCTCTGCCTCTCTCTATTTGTAAGTTGTGTTGAACAAAATAAAGATTTATTTTTCTCGCTGATCTTAATTGTATCATTATTGTTAGAAAGAAGGAATAAATACAATATTTTTTATTAACAGTAGTTTGCCACTTCCAGCAACACCCATTTTAAGTTTGAAGAAACTGAGGATCAGAAACGAAGGAACTAGCTTAACTGAAAGACATTGAAAAGACACAACACAACTCCTAGGGCCTTTTTCATTTTATGTCTTCCAATTTTGAGTCCTAACAATGATTTCCAGTGATATCAATGTAGTTAGACTATTGCCATAAATATTTAGACCTTTGGTGAGTATAATTTTAAGTGCGTGTGAGAAAGCGCACAATTATACAGAATTGCTTTGCTTTAAAATTACGTGGAAATACTTGAAATTGCCCAAAAGCTGTTTTCATTTATTTAAAAAATATTTGCTATCAGCTCCAGTCAGATAGGCAGGACAAGCGCTTACCTACAGGAACAGAAGGACATGAATAGTTTTCATGATTTGTGAAACTGTCTTATAGTGCCGAAAAACAAGGGTGTAAGTAATCTTTTCTTCAATGCTTAAAGAATTATAAATAAGGGGATTTGGGAGAGGTACCAAACAGGTACAGAGGGGGATTTTCTTGTCCTGCACCACATCTTGTTTCAATAAATGTTCAGCAAAAAGCAATTATGACAATAGAAAGTGACAAAGTTGTATTATTGTCAGATTATATTATTTTAAACTGATTTTTGGAAAGCAGAACACACTGGAGAAACACTCGTTTTATCTTAATCTATTTTGTGCCCAGTGGCACAACCAGGAGTCAGTAAAGAATGGTGAGATCTGTGACTATGCTGGGTCCACAAGATATTGGCAAGGAGACCTGGCCTGAACTTTGAACTAGGTCTCAAGGCTGGCTGCAGTGGTCTGCACTGTGCTGTTTGGGGATGAGGGATTAGGTATTACTGTTTCTCAAAAAGGAATCCATGATCTTTTATCTCAAAGGATATGGAAAATTTTCAAAACGCATATTTATGACTCATATCAGACTTCCTAAGCTAGAATCCCTATATATAAGGAATCTGTAATTTTAGTGTGATTCTTATGAACTAAAATAAAAGAACCACTGCTGAAACTTTCAGTGACTGCCATAGAATAGAGAAGGAGAAGTGAGAGAGTTGATTTTAACTTTATGGTGAAGACAAAGATATTAGGAAATAACTGAGAGTCTTAGATTCTAATTCAGTTTATCTAGACAGCTGGTTTAGCAGATTCTAATAAAATTCACTGATGAACCTCTCAGAATTTCTGAGCATGATGAACCAAAGAGCCCTTAAATACAAAGTTTATGTGCTCACACAGTTGTTAAGTAAAATAAAAACTTGTAAGAGTAAACATCTGTAGTTAGATTTGAAGAAGCAAATCAAAATTCCTAGAATGTATAGATTTGCTAACATTTGTGCTTAAATTTGTTTTTCATATACTATACCCCTTCTATAAATATAATAATCTTTATAAACAGTCATTCAGTGAAGAACTTGATTAGGAAAAAAATAATGATAGTATGAAAGTCAGGTCTCGCTGATCTCAATTGCAGTTACAGGAATATAACTTAATTTCCATGTCTATGTTAACTGTTATGATTGCCTGTTGGAGCTGTTATCCCAAATACAAATTCTAAATCAAGCAGTGGAATTCTTAAAATGGTGGGAGCAAATCTTAGTAATGATAAATAAAATATGAGAGTCACAAATTAAAATTCATATCAAAACAATAGGTGTTATAGGTATCTTACAGATTCTTGAGTCTTTAAACAAGTTTTTTGCATTTTTCTTGATTAACTACAAACATAAAGAAGACTAATTTGTTCTCCCTTAATCTATAAACTAAAAGTGGTAAAAATATAATAATTTATATGACCTCATGAACATCTTTATTTATTAATAGGCATAGATATTAACACCCATCTTAAAAGAAAAATTTACATTAAAAGCAGGAGTATTAATAGACAGATAAAATGCCATTTGTGGTGAGCTAAATCTAACTTAAAATCCTTTTAGCAACTGATAATGAATGTTTGAATCAGTATGATTACTGAAATTTCTTGAACCTCGGTTTCCTCATCTTTCCAACAGGACTAATAATCATATTATTGCAGGGCTACAGTGAGCATAGGAATAGCATATGTGCTGTGGTCAATAAACAATAACTATTAACATTATTATTTTTTGTTTTCTCTGTAGGGACAATTAATTGATTTATTGTGCTTTTGTTTCCTCTGCTAGGGATATTAAATAATATTTGGAGGGAAGAGAATACATTGTATATGTATATGTATATGTGTGTGAACATGGTCCTATGTATAGAAAAAGTTCTACGAAATTCCTTAACTAGAGAACATAAAATATTGCCTCCTTGATGACCTTAGTTTGACCCATTTGGTGATTACAAGTTGAAGATGTACAGACACCAGATATTTGCCATGTTTTAGTTACTCTTCCACCTGGGAGGTAGCCAAACAAGTGTACACCTAGGCAGAAATGGCAAAAGAGGCAAGAGATTGCTCTTGAAGAGCTGATGAATTCTAGTAAGCTTCATTGGAATCAGGCGATTTAAAAAAAACGGTAAGCCTAATTAACCTAAGAGCAAATTAGACCTTACAGTCAGCTGGCTCCAAATCCATTCATCTCTGATTTTCCAGTTTTGTTACCAAGGGGAAAACAGCTGAATCAAAGAATAGCCTCTAGTAGCAAAAATGTTTGTTCTAATGCTTAATGTCTAAAGGCTAAAACAGGTAAGCCAGGACACTTGTTTTAAACTTTTATAAGCCAAAAGCTAGTAAGAAATGCATTTATATCTGGACCCAGAATACACACATATACTTAACTGAATAAAAAGTTTCACGATATATACTATTTGCCCTTACTAAGTGTGAAACAATTTGATGTATTGTATTCTATTTAAAATTACCTTTTAAAACCCAAGAACAGTGCAGTTGTCTATCCCAGGCTGCAATCTACATTTGTGAATGACAGTGAGGAACAAGGCATTATTTTTTTTCTTATGAAACACCAGGAGAAATCAAAGGAGATATCAAATCTGTCTCTCTCTTTGTATTGGATCAACTTTAGAAGAATGAGAATTGAGTATATACTTTTTCATTCTTTTTCTTTTTTTTTTTGTTTACAGAGTATGTATTTTTCAGTTTAACTCACATTAGGTATTCAGGAAGTCTTCTCATACAACTTAACCTCCTCCTATTTTACCTCAACCCAGGGCTAGATTAATTCTTTCAATTTTTATGTTTTCAACACACCCTGGGCATTTCTCCCTCAGTGCTTTTACTGCATGATATTAAGATGACAATGACAACGACAACGACAATGATGATGATGTGTATGTATGTTTCCTTCACTGTTCTATGAGTTTCTCAAGACAGGAAATAGGTCACAAGGAAAGACTTGTTAAATATTAATTTTATGATAATAAAATTATTATAAAATAGGTTGAAGAGAGTGAACTAGATTCTGGTAGCCAGTCTAAACTGAAAAAGAAGTTTTTTTTTTTAATTTCTATTTTACCCTTATTCCTTATAGTCTACCCAATTCCCCTGGCTGTAAGCTGGCTGCTACATATGCTTCTTCTGCGGCTGCAAATAGTGTATATAAGAAAGATTGTATTTCAGCAAATCCTGAGAGGATTATTTATGTATCCAAAACATTAGTCAAGCTAGCACATAGGTAAGTTCTATTGGAAGCATCATGATCCAGGAAAGTGCCCGTGATCTGCATGTATAAATCTTCCCTGTGTCACTGTAACTTCTTTACCTTCATATATTAACTTTCAAAATAATCAACATACTGACACTCATCATTTAATAAGATAATGAAGATTACTGAGGAAAATATGTATTAACAGGAAAAATTTGGCACTAATATTTGTAACCCCTGCTTCTTAATCAGAATTTTCCATCAAAATTAAATATTCATTAACAAAAATATATTACCTGCTTTGTTTATTACCAAAAATGGCAATTTCCCCACACCTCAACTATCAAGTCCTTATACTAAAAAATCAAGTGTAAAAGACTTTACTTCTATAAACTTTCTGATTACCAGAAGAACCTTAAAGCCTCCCATAATGACCTCCAGCTAAGCCTTCCGGGTGGAGGAAGTGGGAGGAGATGAGTCCATCTATTCAGAGTTGAGCTGGGTTTGGTTATGACAGCGCTCTACAGGTTCTAAATTTCTATAGTGGCACTCAGTGCTTAGGGTGGTTAGTTAGAGGCATTTTTGTTTTGTTTTGTTTTTATTTGCCCCCCATGTCTGCTCCATTTTCAGCTTTAGATCTTTTCTTTGTGTTGTTCCATAGAGGGGGCCTTTGTCCATGTTCTTGCCCTGCTTCCAGGTATTCAAGCTGTCTCTGCTTCCTCAGTGCTTATTGACTTCAGGGTAGAGAGGGGTGGATGTTGGACAGGGACGTTCTCTCTTCTGATTAAGTCTAAGTATTAGGCAGGTACCTCATCCTGAGGGTCAGGTGTAGGATTTAGGTCAGGGTGGTGAGAGAAATTATGAGGAAATTATGGAAAGAAGCAAACCTCCTTGAAAGGCCAGGAGGTTTTGGAAAAGCTTCGGAAGAGGATTTGGCTGAGGGCAGCCAGATTCTCTTATCTGGTGCCTGATAGCTTAGGTTAGATAATAAGGGGATGTAAATAAGCTGATCTAGATATGTTTGTTTACTTAGACCTCGGAACCTGGCCTTTAATCATCCGCGTGCAGGACTGCTCTCTCTGGTGGGGGTGACCATGTCAATTACCCACAAGTGTGTTGACTCAAAGCCTTTGTCATTAAATCTGTACTAAATAAATCCCCACAGTTGCAGCTTGTCAGGGCTGTGGCTGCTTCAACTCTTGCTGTGAGTGGCCTAGTCTCCTAGCCTGCTCTTTCACTGGATAATTGTGTCTGAATGCATTTTTTCATCCATCACTCTGTCAGGGTCTGTGGGTCAGACCCAGCTGGTGGTGCCCTGCATGAGGAATGCTGCAATGGATTGTGATGAAACCTTTGGAAACAAAGGTGAAGAGACTGTGCGGTCAGTAAGTCATTGGTGCCCGCTCAGGATTTCCAAGTTTTAGGGAAATGTTCAAGCTAAGGTTTCATCATGGGACAACAGTTATCAGCTCAACAGTAACAGTATATAAAAGTATTGAAACAGCTGCTTAAATCTAGTGGAGCTTTAGTTTCACAGGTTCAATTAAGGGACCTAATGAAAACTGTTGTTTTCCATAACCCATGGTTCCCAGAAGAAGGTACACCAGATGTAGAGATCTGGGAAAAAGTGGGGAGAAAACTTACATCATACGCAAGGGCAATGGGTCACAGTAACATCTCTAACATTATGGGCTTTAGGTAGGGTGGCTCTGGTCCCACACTACACAGAAAAGCCTAAAAAGGGAAGGGAGGAGGAACTGTCAACTACCTTACTGCCTCCATCTCCCTCAGCCTTGCTGTTTCTGGACAAAAATAACAAAGAGGAAATGGAGGTTTTGCCTGAGCCCCCTCTTCCAATAAATTGGAAAAAGACAAGGGATACGCTACAGCTATGGGACCCTGTCTTAGGCAAGCAGCATTAGAATGGGAGCTCTTAGCCCACCAGGCAATGCAAGATCAACAAGACAAACAGATAAAAAAGGGCATTAGAGAAAACAGAGCCTCTAGCCCAATTATAAAAGAGTTAATTGAGGTCAATCTACAGACCTCTTTCTAATAATGGCCACTGTTACTTCTCCACTACCCTTGATATGGCTCTCTAAATATCTTATTTAGGTAGAATGGTGACCTTTAAAGGGAGAGAAATTATGAAGAACCCATGAGACAGTTGAGGAGCAATTAAAAGCTGGCCATATAGAACTGTCCAACAGCCCTTGGAATTCGCCCATTTTCGTCATTCCTAAAGTCTGGTAAATGGAGACTTTTGCATGACTTACATGCTATCAATGCTAATTTGCAACCTATGAGTCCCCTTCAGCAGGGGCTCCCCTCCTTGGTGGTGATTCCTCAAGATTGGCCTATAATCATTATTGACTTAAAAGACTGTTTTATACTATTCCCTTGCAAACAGGACAGAGAAAAATTTGCGTTTACAATACCAGCTATCAATAATGAAAGGCCAACTTGCTGATTTCATTGGAAAGTGCTTCTTCAAGGAATGCTGAACAGTCCTACCATGTGTCAGTATCATGTAAATCAGGCTTTGCTCCCCAGTAGAAAAGAATTTCCTAATTGCAAGATTACTCATTTTATGGATGATATTTAAGTAGCAGCCCCAACAAAGCCAGTACTTTTAAAGTTATATGCCTCTGTTGTAAAGAATACACAGTTAAGAGGCTTAATCATAGCACCTGAAAAAGTACAGATGTCTTCTCCTTGGAAATATCTTGGGTACATACTAACTTCCCAGTCAGTAAGACCTTCAAAAGGTTAAATTAAATACTAGCAACTTAACACACCTTAAATGATTATCAAAAATTACTAGGCCATATTAACTGGCCTTGCCCCACCTTAGGCATAACTACTGATAAATTACAGACCTGTTTTCTATCTTAAAAGGCAATGCTGCCCTAGACTTTCCCAGGTATTTAACTCCTGCAGCACAAAGGGAAATTGAGGAAGTAGAGCAAGCTATTTCTCAGAGACAACTAGATCAGACAGATCCATGGTATTCAATTCAATTATTTTTTTTCCCACTAAACACTCCCCTACAGGGTTAATAGGACAGATGGCCCAGAGCTATGCTTTCTAGAATGAGTTTTTTGCTCACATACTGGGACTAAAACACTCTCTCCCTATATCCAGTTAGTTAGTAAAGTCATCCATTCAGGCCGCAGACAATGCAATCTATTACTAAGTTATGACCCTGATATCATCAGAATTCCTTTATGTAAAAAGCAATTCGAAGCAGTGTTGCCCTTATCTATGGAGCTGCAAATAGCACTCTCTGATTATACAAGCCATATAGAGCATGCCATTCCTGCTAAAAAACTCCTTCAGTTTTTACCTCGTACCTCTGTGGTTTTGCCTACAAAAATAGACCAATCCCCTATACCTAATGTTTTAACACTGTTTACTGATGGCTCTGGTAAAAATGGAAAAGCAGCTGTTTGGTGGAGATTGCATAATTCCCTCACTCATTCTGGATTTACTAGAACTCAGAGAGCTGAGGTGGGAGCCTTAATATTGGCCTTGGAAAACTTTTTCCACTCAGCTTATCAATATTGTTAGTGACTCTGCTTACTCTGTTTATTTATTGTAGAACCTAGAGACAGCCCTCATTAAGTCCACTCTGGAGCCCACCCTGCATGTACTTTTTCTTTGATTTCAGCAATTACTAGATCAACATGCACATCCTATTTTTATTACACACATTTGGGCCCACATCTCACTGCCTGGCCCATTGGCTTATGTCAATGATCAAGCAAACCTACAAGTTATGACATCAGTGCTTGGTCAAGCAACCCAGTCACATCAATTTTTCCACCAAAACTGGAGAAACTTACCTAACAATTTCAACTTACCCAGAGACTAAAGAAATTAGCCTGCAATGCCCAGATTGCCAGCTCACAAGCATGTCCCCTCCTTCAAGAGGTGTTAACCCTAGAGGACTAGAACCAAATCCGTTATGGCAAACAGATGTTACAAATGTCCCTGAATTTGGAAAACTTAAATATGTACATGTATCTATTGATACCAATTGTCACTTAATTAGCTCTCAGGCTTTTCCTGGAGAGTTCACCCAATATGTCGTTAAACATCTTCTTTTAACTTTTGCATTTATGGGGCGGCCCACAAAAATTAAATCTGACAATGGTCCGGCTTATGCCAGCTCACAATTTCAGCAATTTGGTCACACGTGGAACATCCAACATTCCACAGGCATACTGTGTAACTCCCAAGGACAGGCCATAATAGAACGTGTCCATTCCACCCTTAAAAATATACTCAGAAAACAATAAGGGGGGAATATGAGTAAGGACCCTGCAATACTATTGGCACAAGCCTTATTTACCTTAATTTTAAAAATTTAGATGATAAATTTTAATCAGCTGTAGAAAAGCACTTTGCTAAAACCTCTCAAGACATAAAATGTGCAGTTTTATGGAAAGATGTAAACAGTAATGTATGGTGTGGTCCAAATGAATTGTTAATATGGGGAAGAGGATATGCTTGTGTTCACATTCCCTCAGGTCCTCTTTGGATTCCAGCACGACACATCAAACGATACCATTGCATGGCTAGGACCCAACCCGGTACCAGTAATAAAGAAAATGACCCTACAGGACTAACAACACCAGACAATGCAGCTTCCTCAAATGACACAGACCCCAGACATGATGCTGAAAAAGACAAGTCAGAAGACTGAGCAAATCCTACTCTGGACACAGACACCATTCACTCCAGATAATTTGTTCCTTGCTATGCTTTATTAATCCTTTTTAATTCTCTCACTCTGCCTGCAACCGGTACCTGCCACACTCTACTGGGACCATCTTCTAAATCCGCCTTTCTTCTGTCCTGTTACTTAGACAAACACCATCTTCCCAGCTTCTAACAAATGAGACTGCTTGGCTAAGAGGAATTAACATACCCCTAGTGGGGTTCCTTAGTAACAGCACTCATCAAACTGAAATGCCAAGTAACACTGCAGGTCACTGCTTGATTGGAAAAGAATGTTGCTAATTATACTCATGTTTGTCTTATGTTATTTACTAATTCTAGGATGCAAAGCCAGAATACAAGCAGTGACCACCATGCCTGACAGACCTGTTTCTGCACACATCTGTACTCTTCAATCAACAAAATGTGACATAAAAAACAGAAAAGGGGAAGGTATAGGAGTTCAGTCAGGTGGTGGGAAAAATAAGAGGAAATTACAGAAAGAAGCAAACCTCCTTGGAAGTCCAGGAGGTTTTACAAAAGCTTCGGAAAAGGATTTGGCTGAAGGTAGCCAGATTCTCTTACCTGGTGCCTGAAAGCTTAGGTTAGATAACAAGGGGGTGTAAAGAAACTGATCTAGATAAGTTAGTTTACTTAGGCCTTGGAACCTGGCCTTTAATCATCCACACGCAGGACTGCTCCGTGGAGGCCCAGGGGTGAGGGGCCACAGGGGGAGGGGGACGGTGCAACCGTGTTAATTACCCACAAGTATGTTGACTCAAAGCCTTTGTCATTAAATCTGTACTAAATAAATGCTGGCAGCACCAGCTTCTCAGGGCCACAGCTGCTTCAACTCTTTCTGTGAGCGGCCCAGTGCCCTAGCCCACTCTTTCACTGGATACCTGTGTCTGAGTGCATTTTTTCTTCCGTCACTCTGTCAGGGTCTGTGGGTCAGACCCGGCAGTCAGGCAGTGAGGCTTTGTCAATGGCTGTTCCACTCCCTGCTGTATACCTGGACCCAGCATGAATTGCTGCCCTTCTCTCAAGAGTGTAGGTATTTTATTTTATTGTTCCATTCTCTTTCTCCAGCTATCACGGGTTTTCACCAATGGCTTTAGGGAAGGACAATGCTTCAGTCCCTTATCCCCTCAACTTCCCCACTGGCTTAAGCCTTTCCTTCTGTAGGAGAGAGCTGGGGTGTTTTATTTAGTTACTCTGGGACATTTTATCCTTCAGTGGCTACCGTTTGACTCTTCTTTGTCCATACAACAAAGTATGCTTTCTCACTACTGTGGCTAATACTTTTCTTGAGCACTTGGAGAAGTCTCTAAAGAATAGCCTGTAAGTAGGTATGCATTCACTTTGTATATGCATCCTCCTTCCCAGAGGATCTATATTCTTTTGTTAGTACATACCCCACCTATCTTAGTCCATTTTGTGTTAAAAGTTCATTTTGTGTATAAAGAATACCACAGATTAGGTAATTTGCATTTTAAAAACAAACAGAAATTTATTTTCAAACAGTTCTAGAGGTTGGTAAGTCCAAGATCAGGGCATTAGCTTCTGGTCAGAGCCTTCTTGCTGCATCCCTAATATGGTGAAAGGTGAACAGGCAAAAAGTCATGAGAGGAACAAACTGGACTTTTTATAATGGCATTAATCCACCTATAAGGGTAGAGCTCTCATGGCTCAATTGCTTCCCGAAGGCCCCACCTTCAAACACCAACACAATGGCAACCACATTTCAACATGAATTTTGGAGGGGACAAACATCAAACCATAGCATTATGTAGAAGAATTTCTCAAAATATTTAGCTGACCACTGGTGTCTGTCCCAGATAAGCAACTGCTTGATCTGCATCTGTCCTTAGATATACTTGTCTTTCCATGGATTTGGAGTTACTTGGTTGGCCTGTGATCTTAGCTCATTGATGGATTCACGAATAGTTGTGAATTTGATGATTGCTCAGCTTTGTTGTTGTTGCTGCTGCTGGTGGTGGTATTGTTGAACATCTGAGAATGTTCTATTTTTCTATGTTGTATATGAAAATGGGAGTCTTGTGTTGGTGATTTGTGTGCTTGTAGGTGTGTCATTAATTTTTTAAATTGTAATCACCAGTCACATTTCCAAGTCAAATGCAGTGTATTGCATAACTGCATTTAAAGTTAATTATGGCCATTATTGAGTGTCATTTCTACAGTGGCATAAGGATAACGTCCAGCTCTCTATCATTAGATAACACTTGGCTATTTGTTGTTGTCTTGTTTTTAGTAAATAGAAACATATTTATATATAGGTTTTCACAAATTTATTGGACACATTTAAATGCGTAGTTTTATATTTACTACAGGGTTTCAATTTCTTCAATAAAATATTCCTACTACAGAGATTTTAGTTACTTAATTTGTATAAATGAAGTGGTATTACTGTATGATTTTTAAACATTAATATTATTTTAAATGGAGATGTTAATGCAACATGTGCAAAAATTGGTCTGTAATATTTAATCTTAGCAATACATTTTGAAGAAGCCATACTGGTATTCCTTTATGGTTGTGGCAACCATAGAATTGCTTCCCTGCTATTTGGTACAACTGTGAGATAGCATTGCAATGCTTGTCTGCATGCTTTTGCAGATTCAGACCTATTTTTTAATGGCTAATATACATACACTCATGTAGAAACTAACCAAAAAAAACATGTTCTCTCTTAAAATTTTAATTAACTCTGCCTTAACTTTTAAATTTTTACAGCCTGCTTTTACAATATGACTTCTTTATGTAATTAATCTAAAATATTAACCTTTTATGAACTGTTATAAAATAACTGACTGCAATCCATACTTGTAGAAATATCAATAATAATATTTGATAATTTAGAGAGATTTCATGGGTCCTATGAAGAAATATTTATTCAATAGGTCCAGGGTTAAGTCTTGGAGTTTCAATTTTTAAAACTTTTCCAAGGTAATTATTACAGTAAATAGATAGTTACTGGAAACATGTGAAATATTCTTCCAAGCTATTTAAACTCTTTTTATTGTCACAGATTCTGGATTCGTCTAGATTATAATATTCAAGGCCACTGTAGAAATATTGTCAGTATTTGTAGATTTACTTATAAACAGTTGCATTTTTCCAGAAAGGAATATATGTACTATCAGAAGGGCCCTTTATCCTCTGTAAAGCTGAAGTTAGGGCAATTGCTCTTTGTGTTATTTAATCACCCTTACATCAAAATCTGCATAATCAATACATTCTAGAATCGGTGTCAGGGAAAAATCCTGAAAATAATTTGCATCCTTTTTGTTTGAACCATAAACAGCTACATACAATTCTATATGTCTTTTTCTTCCTTAGTTGACAGAAAATTATAACTTAACCAAAGCGTTGATAATTTATATTCATTTACTTTTATAATGAATATTTGAATGTTTTATTTTTTACTTATGATTAATATTTCCTTCAACATTAAAAGTCACCAAAATTTTTACAGTAAAATATAAGTAATTTTATTTTGAAACAAATAATTATCAATCAAGATCTTTTCTTTTTTAGGTGCATGCAGTTTTCATTGATATTTTCCTAAATTTTAATTCATGCATGTCCTCTGAAAAAAAAAGTCCTTTGGTTTTTACTAGACTATTCTGCTTTACCTGATTGTTTCATGAGGAATAATTAGAGTACTGGCTCAGAGCTGTTCTGACTGAATAAAAAAAAAAATGAACACTTTTGATAATTTAGATAAAGCAAATTTCCTTTTGTTAAGATAGTAAAATTTAGTATAATAGGAGGCAAGTTCTTAATAAGATTTTATACACAATATATAGCTTTAATAACTACTTGTTTGTCTATGTTTTTACTTAACCTCTTTAAACCCCAGTTACTCCATCCTTAAAATAATGTATTAATGTCTTCAACTAAATGCTGTTGTGAAGAAGAGTATCAATTCATTCAAAATACTTAGCCCTCTGTCTGGCACTTACATTCTCAACAATATTAAGGAGGTCCCACTAATTCAACAGTGAGGACATCTAAGAGAGTTCTCATTGTAACTGCAAATATTATTTAATTTCTTTACATAATGAAATTTCTTCTCTAAACTGAACTTGTGGTGGGCAGGATTAATATCTTTCTGATATAAACATGTATATTTCAAAGGAAAACATTTGGAAAAGACAGAAGAATGAAGATTCAAATAAAAATGATCTTTCTCATCATCAGGAGATGACTTTTTTTATAGTTAATATTTGACATTTTAAATTTCAGAGTTTTTAAATATAATTTGAAAATATAAACATATAATTGAAAGTTTATGAATAAGTGGTAATAATATATGCCAGCCACCAGGGACAAATAAATTGATGAAAAAATGGACATGGCCCTTGATCTCATGGTGCTTAAAAATCTATGGCCAACTGAAGAAAACATTTGAAAATCATATACGTGATAGAAGGCTCACAATAGGTAAAGAACTTCTACAACTGGGCAACAAAAACATTTTACAATTAAAAATGACCAAAAGACTTGAAAGGAGCAATTCGTTTCATTATGTTGTCATTTTACAATTCATTTTTCTATTTACTTATAAATTAAAAACACTCCCAATTATTTGGTTAAAGAAGGCAGAGTCCTTTAATGTTCATTTCAACATATACCATGCCTCAGCCCCAGGTTATCTAAAGTATTGGTTTGCTGTTTATTGAAACTGCATTTGGTTGAAATATCATAAAAGATGTTTTGTTACACTCAGACATTTTTTTTTTCTGGGTAAAAATCAGGACAAGGGAATTAGACCCCTTCGTTGTTTTATGGGGTCCTAAGAAGACTACTAGGCTAATAGTACTAAAATGAATAATTTTGCTCTTCTCTGGGATCAGTAGTCTGTTCTTTCAGTGACATAATTTTGAAATGTGGATTTAAACCAAAATTTTAAAAAAGTTTTGAAATCCTTAAGCCTGAAGATAATTTTGGAATTCTTTTAGGAACTAATGATTCTGTTAATATCTTAAACTTACTCTCCTCATGGTTTTAAAGGAAGATAGGTTGACTTCTTGCATCTTAGATATCATCTATTAAAATGTCACAATTGCCATGGATGCATTTCATAGCAATACTATATGGACAATCCAATAAATTATTAGTACATCTTCACCTCAGCCTTTTTATTTTATTAGTAATGAATTAGTATAATACATGAAGTACTATATAAAACTAAAGTTTAAATGCAAAGACCTTTTATTCATGGATAACACTGCTATTCACAGAGCTAAAAAGTTATTTTCTAGACCAGAACTTGAAGCTTCCATTTATAATTTCCTTAACTAAATCTGCCTTTTAGCATATTTCTCCCTGACAGTGAATGCCCCTAGCATTTTACTTTCAGCAGTGTTTGCATTTGTTTTTGACAGACGTTGGCCTTATTACAAAACTGTCCAATTAGATCAATAAACCTCAAATAACAATTGCCAACTAAGCCAATATTCTTCCCTTTAAAACTTTGGAATACAATGCAAGTACTGTATAATTTTACCATCTGACATTTTAATTTTCTCTACAGGGAGAAATTACAGACATTTAAACCTGATTTCTCCTACCTTGTGGAATAGTTCAGTCTCTACAATATTTTGTTCTTTTTCTTTCAGATATTGAAGGTCAAAGTGTTATTTTAAAAAATAATAATTCACTTTCAATGTATGTCAAATAGTTCATTCAGAGTATCTAAAATGTGTTTAGAATATAGAATGAATACAGAATGATTGAATCAGAAATCTGGGATGCATCCTAAGTCCTTTCTTTTTCTTTACAAACGTGTTGGGGTCCTTTACCCCAGTACATTTATTCACCATTCCCTAAATAATCCTACAATCTGTCATTACCTTCCTCCTCTTGGCACTTTTGTCATAGTTTACTATCATGCTGTGTCACCTAAACTCTGCAACAGGCTCCAAACTAGTATTTCTGTTACAGTTCTTGCCTCGACCCATTTGTTCTTTATAATAATATAAAAAAGAACTTCCTAAAAATAAAATGTAGGTTGACTCTCCCATAGGTCCACATCCCTAGTATAACATAAAATACTCTTTGTTCTGAAACATGCCTGTATTTCCCTTCACCTTCTACACACCTTGCTGCCTATTTAACACTAGTTACATAAAATAATAGTAATAATAAGAAGAAAATGAAAAATAAAAAAGAGGGAAAAGGGGGGAGGGAAGCAGGGAGTAGGAGGGAAAGGAAGAGGAAGAAGGTGGAGAGGGGAAAAAGGAGAAGAGGAGGAGAAGGAGAAGATGGAAGACTGTTCATAATATTTATTTAGCACTTAGTATGTGCTAGACATCATGCTAAAATTTTTGCATGAATTATCTATATTATGTAGTCATCACAATAATCTAAGAGATGCATATCTTAAAACCTCATTTTATAGATTTTTAAATATATGTTTAAAATATCTAGTGACTTGTCCAAAGTCACAGAGTTCAATTTAACCTAATGCTTAACTCAAAAGCCACACTCTAAGTGACTATGCTATATGATCTATATTTTTCTCTTTCTGTATCCTATATTGCCTTGCATAATTCACAATTCAGTTTGTAAGTAACTTGCTTTATAAACAGTCCATTAAAATATACATATTCTAACTTTATGGAATAAATTAGCCACAGCTCTTTTTATTATCTCACTGTATTTTGAACCTCTTTTGGTTTCTCAAACTTCAACATATGAGCTGTGTATTCTTATACATAAGTCTTCAAAGTTCTATGGTAGATTAAAATAAATTTAGACAATGGTTAATTATATTTAAAGGTGCTAAGCTGATTGTCTTTGTTCTACGGTAATGACATTCCTCTCTTTGAGATATTAAAATGTTCTTTCTTGTATGAAATTATGGTAAAGTTTTAAACATCATTAGAGAAAACCAAATTGAACACTGTGGGTCCCCTAATTTAAAATTATTATTAAATAATTCAATTCAGTAATCCGGTAATTCTTACTATACATTGAAGTTTTATAGAATTTTATATTTATTTTGTGTAGTTTCTCTTCTAGAGTGAAAACTCTTCAATGATAGCAATCCTTTCCTATTAATTTTCACACTCCTGGGGGCAGTATGATTTCAATTTTTAGTGCATGCTTAATTAATGTTGCTTTTGAATTAAAATGCATATCTGTGAAGTTTCTTTCTAAATCTGCATTTTCGGTAAAATGTCAGTCCTTATGTTTATTCGTTATTTCTTGCTATTAACACGGCTATTATTATTACAACAATTACCAACCCTGCTCTCTTACATTACCACTTAAGTGTTTCATGTGTAATATCTCTCCTTACCCCACATAAACACATGTTGCAGCAGATGGGGAAAGCTTAATTTTCTCAATTTAGCAGAAGAAGAAAGTGAAGCTCATGGAGAAAAAATATTTGATAAGAATTCTTCAATTATGACTTTATGGATCTGGAATCAGAACATGATTCTTTTGTCAGTTTAATGAAATTTCATGCCCATGGCACCATACATAAGTTTTTATTTCAGCAACTAGTTTCTAGACCCAATGTTGTTGAGAACTATATCTAATATTTCTTCACAGCAGCAGTATAAGTGTTGTACACAGAAAGAATTTTTTAAAATATTATTCATATTAAATAATTTGGCTATTCTTTTATCATTACCCAGAACTTAATGCATGGGTGTGTTGAGTGCTTTCAGGGTTTTAAATTGCCTTTCCTTTTAGACCTAATTTAAGACCAACTCAGAACAGACTAATAATTGGCAGCACTTCATTCTGCTGAAGGAATCAGAAATACCACTTAAAACCCGTCTTCTCTAAATGCTGATGCAACATACAATGCCAACAAAATTGGAGATACACTTTCATATAAATTACAGACTAAACACACATACAGTTGTCCAAATATATTTGGCCAACTTAAAAGATGTTTTCAAAAGCTGAAACCTCCCCATCTCCAAATGGGCCTGAGCTGATATAAAGATGTAAAATTATAACACCACACAGAGATCACCCAACTTTATAGTTTCAGAGATGAAACGATTTTAAGTGGAAACAACTCTAAGCACGAAATTAAGAGTTAATTTGGGATAAGATTCCGATAACTTTCATATCTCTTTACAATCATGTATTCTTCAACCTAAATGCTTCTTCTGAGATCGTTTCTTACCTCACCAACATTTCAAATTAGGAATTTCAGTTTATTTTACATACATAAGTTACTGTCACACAGGGTTACCTTAGTGGGAAACTGAACAAGAACTCAAATAGGCAGATGAATTTTCAAAAAACAAAATATAGGGATATAAGAAAGAATTTTAGAGTAACATCAGGGCTGAAAGCTCTAAAATCTAAGATTAATTTGTGCATGTTCAAGAACCACCTTATGACTTTTGTGGACTGTAAGCACGTTGCCTTCATACTCTCCTAAAAATATTAAAAATTATGTTAAAATTTTAATGATAAAATTTTTTTATAAAGAGGAATATCATCTAAACTGTATTTATTATTATATTTTTACCATTATGAGATTTTTTCTTCTGATTTTAAAAGAAGTTAATATTAAGACACACTTATGTGTCCCTAAAAGTATCGTAAGACCTAGGTACCGTCTCTAGTGAATAAACCACTCTATTGCATATACATACTTTTTATTCATTTATTATAGTAATTCTTATTTTTTTAAATTTCATCCTGAAAATCCACTGTTTTCCATTATATTAGAAAGTGGAAATTGACCCGCATATTAATATAAGCCTGCATTTTGGCATAGGTGGTTACTCTGTACAATACTTAAGCACTGTTCTAAGTACTTTTACACACATTAAGTCATTCAATTTTTAGAACAATCTTAAGAGGTGGTATTACTTTCATCATATCTCTCTGATTACTGCTGCTGCATAAAATATTTAAAACTTAATGTTGTAAAACAACATTTATTTTGTTCACAATTTTGTTGGCTAGGAATTTCATAAGGGCTTACCTGGGTAGCTCTTAGTACAAATCTGTCATGCAGTGGTAGTCAAATAACAGCTAAGACTAGCTATCTGAAGCCTGAACTGACTAAATTTCCAAGAAGTACACAGCTGAAAGTTGATGGGAACTATTGGCTGAGAACTCAGCTATGGCTATTGACTAGATAGATTATATGTACACCTAGAGTAGTTTGACTTCTTACATGTGGGCTGACTTTGGCCAGAGCAAACAAAGGAAAACAAGTGGAAGCCTTTTCTGACCCAGCATTGGAAGACACATAGCAATGAGTCTGCTGCATTCTATTGGTTACAAGTGAATCACCAAGTCCAGTTCAGAATCAGGAGGAGGAGACATAGAGCCTACTTCTCAATGGGAGGAGCGACAAAGAATTTGCAAAGCTCTTTTAAAACTGCGACAACTTACTCTTGCTTGTTGAGAAAACTAGACAGAGAAAGATAAAGTTAAGATGGTCAAATAGAAACCTCCAGCAATTGCCCCCCACATCCCACAGGAAAACCAAATTGAAAAACTATCCACATGCAAAAGCACATTCATAAGAATAAAAAAATTAGGTGAGGCTGGGCGCGGTGGCTCACACTTGTAATCCTGGCACTTTGGGAGGTCAAGGCGGGTGGATCACCTGAGGTCAGGAGTTCCAGACCAGCCTGACCAACATGGTGAAACGCTGTCTCTATTAAAAATATAAAAAAATTAGCCGGGTGTGGTGGCTGTTGCCTGTAGTTCCAGCTACTCGGGAGACTGAGGCAGGCGAATTTCTTTTCATTTATTTATTTATTTATTTATTTATTTATTTATTGCACTCATTAAACTTTACATTAGGTATACCTAAACTATCCCTTCTTCCAACCACAAAGGACCTTGGGGTGTGATGTTCCCTTCTTTCAATTCCCACCTATGAGTGAGAACATGCGGTGTTTGGTTTTTTGTCCTTGTGATAGTTTGCTGAGAATGATGGTTTCCAGCTTCATCCATGTCCCTACAAAGGACATGAACTCATCCTTTTTTATGGCTGCATAGTATTCCATGGTGTATAGGTGCCACATTTTCTTAATCCAGTCTATCATTGTTGGACATTTGGGTTGGTTCCAAGTCTTTGCTATTGTGAATAGTGCCGCAATAAACATACGTGTGCATGTGTCTTTATAGCAGCATAATTTATAATCCTTTGGGTATACACCCAGACATGGGATGGCTGGGTCAAATGGTATTTCTAGTTCTAGACCACTGAGGAATTTCCACACCGAATTCTACAATGGTTGAACTAGTTTACAGTCCCACCAACAGTGTAAAAGTGTTCCTATTTCTCCACATCCTCTCCAGCACCTGTTGTTTCCTGACTTTTAAATGATGGCCATTCTAACTGGTATGAGATGGTATCTCATTGTGGTTTTGATTTGCATTTCTCTGATGGCCAGTGATGATGAGCATTTTTTCATGTCTTTTTTGGCTGCATAAATGTCTTCTTTTGAGAAGTGTCTGTTTATATCCTTCACCCACTTGTTGACGGGGTTGTTTTTTTCTTGTAAATTTGTTTGAGTTCATTGTAGATTCTGGAAATTAGCCCTTAGTCAGATGAGTAGGTTGCAAAAATTTTCCCCCATTCTATAGGATTCCTGTTCACTCTGATGGTAGTTTCTTTTGCTGTGCAGAAACTCTTTAGTTTAATTAGATCCCATTTGTCAATTTTGGCTTTTGTTGCCATTGCTTCTGGTGTTTTAGACATGAAGTCCTTGCCCATGCCTATGTACTCAATGGTATTGCCTAGGTTTTCTTCTAGGATTTTTATGGTTTTAGGTCTAACATTTAAGTCTTTAATCCATCTTGAATTAATTTTTGTATAAGGTGTAAGGAAGGGATCCAGTTTCAGCTTTCTGCATATGGCTAGCCAGTTTTCCCAGAACCATTTATTAAACGGGGAATCCTTTCCCCATTGCTTGCTTTTGTCAGGATTGTCAAAGATCAGATGGTTGTAGATATGTGGCATTATTTCTGAGGGCTCTGTTCTGTTCCATTGGTCTATATCTCTGTTTGGTACCAGTACCATGCTGTTTTGGTTACTGTAGCCCTGTAGTATAGTTTGAAGTCAGGTAGCGTGATGCCTCCAGATTTGTTCTTTTGGCTTAGGATTGACTTGGTGATGCGGGCTCTTTTTTGGTTCCATGTGAACTTTAAAGTAGTTTTTTCCAATTCTGTGAAGAAAGTCATTGGTAGCATGATGGGGATGGCCTTGAATCTATAAATTACCTTGGGCAGTATGGCCATTTTCACAATATTGATTCTTCCTACCCATGAGCATGGAATGTTTTTCCATTTGTTTGTGTCCTCTTTTATTTCACTGAGCAGTGGTTTGTAGTTCTCCTTGAAGAGGTCCTTCACATCCCTTGTACGTTGGATTCCTAGGTATTTTATTCTCTTTGAAGCAATTGTGAATGGGAGTTCACTCATGATTTGGCTCCCTGTCTGTTATGGTATATAAGAATGCTTGTGATTTTTGTACATTGATTTTGTATCCCGAGACTTTGCTGAAGTTGCTTATCAGCTTAAGGAGATTTGGGGCTGAGATGATGGGGTTTTCTAGGTATACAATCATGTCATCTGCAAACAGGGACAATTTAACTTCCTCTTTTCCTAAATTGAATGCCCTTTATTTCCGAGGCAGGAGTATTTCTTGAACCCAGAAGGAGGAGCTTGGAGTGAGACAAGACCATGCCATTGGACTCCAGCCTGGGCAACAAGAGTGAAACTCCGCCTCAAAAATAAAAGAAAAAAATCAGCTGAGTGATAACAGTATTTGGTTTTAACATGACATCAAGGAAAGAGAAACTGAAGAGGGTAGAAAAGACAGCCTTAAATTTCCAGTGCCACACTCCCCTCATCCCTATGTGCTGGCCAGGGTTGGGGGTAGCACAGTGATCGTGCGACTTTGCATTGGAAATCAGGCTGCCTGTTGCAGCAGAAAGCAACATAGGGCAGAATTCAGCTGGTGCCCACAGAGGGAGCATTTAGACCAGCCCTAGCCAAAGGGATATTCTGCATCCAGTGGTTGAAACCTGAGTTCCAACTAGCCCTGGCACTGTGAGCTCAAGGGCTCTAGTGTCCTAAATAAATTTGAAAGGCAGTCTAGGCCACAAGGATTGCAACTTCTTGAAAAGTCCTAGTGCTATGTTGCGCTCAGGGCCAGTGGACTTGGGGTGTTTATGACCTAGTGAGACACCAATTGAGGCAGCCAAGGGAGGGCTTATGTAACCCATTCCCCAAACCCAGGCAGCACAGCTCACAGCTCTGGAAGAGACTACTTCTGCTTGAAAAAAAGAGAGGTAAAAATAAAGAGGACTTTGTCTTGCAACTTGGATACCAGCTCAGCCACAGCACAATAAAACACCAAGCAGAGTCTTGAAGCTTCCATTTCAGGCCCTAGCTCCTGGAAGACATTTCTAGACATACCCTGGGCCAGAAGAGAACCCACTGTCTTGAAGGGAAGGATCCAGTTCTGGCAGAATTTATCCTATTATCTGAAGAGCCCTTGAGCCCTGAATAAACATCAGCAGTACTGGCCATGGGCCTTGGGTGAGACCCAGTAAATTTCTGGCTTTATGTGTGACCCAGTGCATTCCCAGCTGTTATCACCATGGAGAAAGATTCCTTTTTCCTTAGGAAAGGAGGAGTAATAGTTAAAAGGACTTTGTCTTGCCGCTTGGATACCAGCTCAGCCACAGTAAAATAAAGCATCAAGGAGACACTAATATCCCTGATTCTAGGTTCTAGGTCTTAGTTTCTGGATGGTATTTCTTTTTTATTTATTTTTTTTATTTTTGAGACTGAGTCTTGCTCTTGTCACCCAGGCTGGAGTGCAATGGCACAATCTCAGCTCACTGCAACAACCTCCACCTCCTGGGTTAAAGTGATTCTCCTGCCTCAGCCTCCTGAGTAGCTAGGATTACAGGTGCCTGCCACCACGCCCAGCTAATTTTTATATGTTTTTAGTAGAGACGGTGTTTCGCCATGTTGGCCAGGCTGGTCTCGAACTCCTGACCTTGTGATCTGCCTGCCTCAGCCTCCCAAAGTGCTGGGATTACATGCATGAGCCACCACGCCTGGCCTCTGGATGATATTTCTAGACCCATCTTGAACTAGAAGGTAAGCTGCTTACCTGAAGAGAAAGACCCAGGCCTGGCAGGATTTACTTCCTGTGAACTAAAGAGCTCTTGAGCCTTAAACGAACATCAGCAATAACCAGGCAATACTCACATGGGCCTGGGGTGATGGCAGCCACACAAGACACTCCTGCTTGTGGAAAGAGTAAAAGGGACTTTGTATTGCCACGTGGGTGCCAGCTCAGCTACAGTAATATAAAAGAAATAGATTCCTAAAATTCTGTACTCCAGTCCCTAGCTTCTGGACAGCATTTCTAGACCAACCTTGAGCCAGAAGGGAGCCCATCACCCTGAAAGATAAGACACAAGCATGGCTGGATGCACCATCTGCTGGTTAGAGCCCTTGGTCCTGGAATATATATCAGTGGTAGCAAGGCAATATTCATCACAGGCCTTGGGTGAGACCCAGTACTGTGCTGGTTTCAGGTTTGGCCCAGCACAGTCTCAGTGGTAATGGTCACAAGGGTGCTTTTGTCACTCCTTCCCTAAGCCCAGGCAATGCAACACAGAGACAAGGACTCCATTTGTTTGGGGGAAAGTAAGGAGAGAGGATAAAAGGCTCCGTCTGGTAACCTAGGGACTTTCCCCAGATCTTACACAAGACCACAAAGATGGTACCTCTAAAAGTCTGCAAAAGTCAAAGTGTTCCTGGACTTGAGTCACCCACTAATGCATATATGGCTGCAGTGACCAAAGACTAAGATTACAATGCTCAATTCTCTTTGAATACTTGGAAAGCCTTCTCAAGAAGGATGTGTTAAAACAAGCCCAGACTGTGACGATTACAATGAAAAGCTAACTCTCCAATGCCCAGACATTGACAAACATCTACAAGGGCCAAGACCATCCAGAAAAATGTGACATCAAAAAACTAAATAAGGCACCAGTGACCAATACCAGAGGGACAGAGATATATGACCATTTGGATAGCGAATTCAAAATACTTTTTTTTTTTTAGAAAAAATTGAATTTAACAAAATTCAAGATAACACAGAGAAGGAATTCAGAATCCTATCAGATAAATTTAACAAACATATTAAAATATTCTTTAAATATCAATGAGAAATTCTGAAGTGGAAAAATTCAATTGAAATACTGATTAATGCATCAGTCTCTCAACAGAATTGATGAAGCAGAAGAAAGAATTCATGAACTTGAAAACAGCCTATTTGAGAATACATAGTCAGATGAGACAAAAGAAAAAAGAATTAAGAAAATGAAGCATAGGGTGGAGCCAAGATAGCCGAATAGGTACAGCTCCGGTCTCCAGCTCCCAGCCCCAGCGACACAGAAGACGGATGATTTCTGCATTTCTGCTTGAGGTACCGGTTTCATCTCACTAGGGAGTGCCTAACAGTGGGTGCAGGACAGTCGGTGAAGCGCACTGTGCGCGAGCCGAAGCAGGGCGAGGCATTACCTCACTCGGGAAGCGCAAGGGGTCAGGGAGTTCCCTTTCCTAGTCA